>NC_046154.1:269157149-269242149 GCF_011064425.1 Rattus rattus
CTTGCGCTTGCTAGGCAAGCGCTCTACCACTGAGCTAAATCCCCAACCCCTATATCTAACTTCTTATTTAATGATTTTTTTTTCCTTCTAGATTCTTGGTTGCCAATATTATTGATTGAGAGAGCATAATTCTCATAATTGTTAATGTGTATCACCAAATACCATCCAACACACGGTTCCAGCAAACTTCTTCTGGTAGTCTGTGAGATTTATTACCCTTGGTAGTGCTCTTTATTAATATTTTAGAAGAAGAAATTTTTAAAAGGTCCTTACAGTTGAGGGGAGGAACCATCCTGTACTTTATATATCAACTATTGTCAAAACTCAAACTTTTTGTTGTAATAATTACAGCTTAAAATAGATTTTACTTTAAAACATTATCTTTACTCCATATCCCTTAAATTAGGATGTAATGTATGAGATTCTCAATTTGAGGCTGGAAATGGGGCTCATCTCGTAGGCTCCTTGCCTGCCGTGCACACAGTCCTGGGTCAGTGCCCAGCATCTCATAGCCCAGGCCTGGTAGGTAGCACATGCCTATAGTCCCAGCACTTGGGACAGACCTGAGCAGGAAGAGGAAAGGACAAGAAAAAGGAAAATGGTCACCTTGGGAGTGTTTGTTATAAAAAAAAGGTTTTATTATTAAAAATTTTAGATTACATTTACTTTTTTGAATAGCAGGGCACTCATTTTGAGGTCAACAGCTAACTTGTGAGAGTTGATTCTCTACCCCTCCCAACCGGTTATGGTCATCAACTTGTTGGCAAGTGCCTTTATCCACTGAGTTGTCCAACCAGTCTTTTTAATATTCATTTAATAGATAAGGAAGCAGCTAGAAGTTTGTCTATTGTAACATAGTTGCAAAAACCATAATCTTGGAGCCTAAAGAGTAATGTCAAAGTAGCACTCTTAAATTTTGATGCCGGGATGGCTACTCCTAAAACTTGGTAAAATAGGAAGCCTCTTATTTTTCTACAGTAGAAAACTATAATCTAAGTATTCACTTGACGTCATTTTAGGTCATTATTTTGATATTAATTCCATAGTTGAAACAGTATATTAAATCTTGATGGTTTGGTAAAAGTAAAAGACTATAGCAAAACTAAAGAGTTGAACACTGATGATAACCAGTGTGATATCAGATATGTGGCAGTTGAAATGCAAGTGAAAGTCAGTTTCTCCAGTAATGGTTTCCTGTTGTGTGCATGTCGGGTCCAGCAGTGGTTCCCCTCCTCCGGTTTCACCCGCCCAGGGTGTCGAGACACTGCTACACACTGGGCTGAAGGATGAAGTGGAGTCTGGGGCAGGCAGGCTTCTGGTCCACCTGGGAGCAAGTATTGGGGGAGGGGGTTGTTGGGGACTGACAGACAGGAAGGGAGGGAGAGCATGCCATGCTGGAGAATCTTAGTGTTATAGCCCTTTAATGAACTTCTCTGACGGTCTTTAATGAAACAGCTCTGGCAGACTTCAAGGAAGCAGCTCTTGGACTTAGAAGGTCTTATATAATTTCAATTTTTTAACGTATCACCCACCAGAAGTAGTAGAAAAGAAGGGATACAGGGGAAGTGGACCTGTTTAGAAAGGTTCTTTGGAGCAGCTCCTGTCTGTGTTGTCTGGAAATCGGCAGTTCACTTCACAGGTCAGCAGGCAGTGGCAGCTTACACTTGCAAACACTGCATGGATACACCAGTAGTCCAGGTTGATAGTCGGGTTAGCAACAGTTGACTTAAGCTAGCAGAAACAGCCAGGCCTCAGCGTTGGCCTCCAATCAGCAGGAGGGACCAGGAGGAACCCCAGGAGAAGTTCTCGGCTGTGCCTGTCTCAGGGAAGTGAAGATCAGCGGAGACACAAGGCCCACAAGCATTGCACAGCTAGCTGTACCGGCAAGCCAAGCTCCATCTCTGTCACTCCGTGGAGTCCTGTTTATACCCTCCACGTGCCTTGCCTCAGCACGTGCATCCAGTCAGCCCGAGTCCTGGGAAGCAACAGCAAACTGCAGCAGCCACCAGGAGGTTTTGGTGCACTTCTTTCTGTGGAGCCCCAGCAAGTGCAGCTCAACTACGCAATGTAACGTAGACCAATACATGCTTGTTGTTAGCAAAGAATCCTTCATCATGTGTCCTTTTGCATGCTTGCCTTAGCAGAACATCCTCTCTCCTGTGTCTGCTACAGCAAAATGTTCCTTCACGAGTCTGCCTTAGGCTTTCACACCTGTGTCCACCTTAATGAAATGTTCCTTCATACGTTTGCCCCAGCAAAACACCGTCCAACTGACTTTCCAAAGGGCCCCTAAGTTTCCACTTGAATCTTTACTTGTGTATATACCTATACTTGTGGACTTTCCCTCATTTGTATGGAAAGGCATTTCAGGAATCCCAGGTACTTGTTGGGCCAGTTAGTATGGGGAAGAGAGGAAGTTAGTTGAATTTGGAGGTCTGGCAAAGACTGCTCAACTTCCCCAGGTAGAGGGTGTTGGGGGTCCCGATCCCTAGCCCAGGTAAAAGAAGGAGAAGCCCTGGTTGTAAAGGGAACCTCCATTTTGCATGGAGCTCAGAGAGCTATCCGGACAATGGTGGACTGCAGGGTTTCCCCACAGCTTCCAACCTGCAAGCCATTGGTGCCTGTACCCTTTAGAGTTCAGGACTTCCTCCTTGTTCATGGGTCCCATAGTGCAGTTAGAGTGAACTGCCGTCAACCATGCTCTCAAAAGATAAAATGGCTACTTCTGTAAACTATGCATCTATATGTCTTAAGTATGTTGTAGGTCATTGTCAGTAGCATAATGAACCTTGTGCACTGTGTACCTGTCCCACGTGAGACAGGAGGTATTTCTTTGTCTAGCTTAATTCCCTTAATTATCAGACTAAGTATTGAGGTATTGCTGTGCTTGTATTCAAGGGGCCCTTACCCAGTAACCTGATGTAATGTCATGGTGCCGTAGAGAGGATCTCTTAGATGCCTCACTTGTCAATAAAAACCCTGATGGCCAATGAACTGAGGCAGGAAATAGGAGGTGGGACACTGGTAGAGAGAGTCACAGAAATAGGAGCCTTGGGGAGAGATGAGAGCTAGTCACTGAGAGAGACATGGAGGAAGGCACTAGGGAAGAAGCAGACCAGGGCCGAAGGAGAGGTAAATAACCACGTGGAAGACATTGAATAGTTTGAGTAGGTTAAATAAGTTACAAGCTAGTCAGAGAATGACCACAAAGTTATAGCCTAGGCATTTATTAATAAATAGTCTCAAAGTCGTTATTGTCGGGAACTAAGAGATCAGCAGGAAAAAAATCCATTTTTCACACGATGCTATCTGTATTCCTTTAGCACATGGACCTTTGGGGAGTGCTTATGAATTAATATAGTTCATATGCCATAAGTAAGATATAGATGCTTGCAAATCATACACATGCATATGTGTGTGCACACACATGTACAATCTCAAGAACCTACTAACTGAAACAATCCTGGACTTACTACATTATGCTAATTTTAGAGGAAGTGGTCTGTATAGGATGACAAAAATCTGGTTGAAAGAATTTCAGTAGTAAAGATTTGTCCATATTTTTGTGTTTTTTAGTATAATTATAAATTTTGCCAATTTTCAGTATATCTTCTATATATCTCTTAATGGATTAAAGCTTAACTTGTACTACTTCTCCAGAAGGACTTGTTACATAGGAAAGGACTGGTTCATGCATTATGTAAGAATGTATTTGTAAATTTATTAGAAATATACATGAGATGTCAATAACCTTGCTGAGTATAGGTAAGCCTTTAAATTATAGTTGTCACATTTAAAAAATAGATGCCATCCTGTCATCAGTCTCCACCAATGCAGAGTGAAACTAGATTTACTTTTAACAAAGGACGTTGGCCTTAGCTGCTCTAAGCCAGTTTTTCTGAGCAGTGCTTTGCATGCCTTTGATTGATTTAAAAGAGCTCATCACAGTTGTGCTGGGATGGGGATTGAATAATGTAGGCTATCTCTGCTTATTGATAATTACTCTGTTCAGATCTCCTATTTCTAAACAGAATTTCACAGTTGGGAGAGAGCAGACATTTTAGGGACAATCTATGAATGTGGGAAAGCTGCTATTTTAGTCAGAGACTTGTTGTGTACATTAAGAAACTTAAAATTCCTATTTAAAGGTACCTTTGAAAACCAGTAAATGTCAACGTTAATTGACCGTGGATTCCTTTCTGTGCAAAAGGAAAAAAATCCTAGTTTCAGCATAAATAGAAAGCAAAAATGGATCATGGGTAGCAGGTGTGAGTGTGACTGAGACACACTAGGACACTTACAAAAATGAAAGTTCAGTGTGCAAAAATCAGGATGTGCTAACAAAACAAAGTTGTCTCCTTTATTTCTGTGTACTTTACAGAATTCTTTCAGATTCTCTGGTTTTCTCCCTGTTCCTTGGTAGAGGATCAAATTCAGTGTCTTCTACATGTCTGCCAAGTACTCTGCCTCTGAACTGCATCCCAGTTCATTTGTTCTTGAGACCCAGGTTCATTCTCTAACGCTGACTAGCCTGGAACTTAACATGTAGGCTAGACCCGGCTGCCCTCAAAGTCATAGAGATCCTCCTGACAAATCTCCTTATGTAGTTCAGGTTAGGTTTGAACTCACTTTGTAATGGTCTAGTGTTTTTAATAATGGCTGTTTTGCCTAATCCATACATTTAAAATAATTCCTATTGGGATTTTGTAGCATTTCCGAGCTGCTTCACTGTTTTGTAAATATGGGAAGGGTACTGTCCACATAAGGTTACTAAGTTGTTTTTTAACTTAAAGGATGGAAATTTATTCCAAAGAAATTGTAGAAAATATCTAGAGATATAGGTGTATAGATAATTAATGATAGTTTTATTTATGTTATTTTTTAAAATCTCAGGTAGCTTAAATGTCTAAAATTACTTAGAATGCTATAGTCCAAGTAAAGAATAAGGAACTGTAGCAATGTCACATGTTCTATATAGTTAGCTAAATTAGTGCACACTTGTGAGAGTGAATTATACAGGAAGGTGAGACAGCTGTCAGTGTCCTGTACCTGTACAGTTAACACACTAGACGTACCTGTGTGTGAGTGTAGAGGCGAATGACTGAGAAATGTCCTTCCAGAAGTGTGCAGTGACTTGGCGTGCACTTAGAGCACCTGCCACGCAGCAGACAGCAGCACTTAGCAGCAGCAAGGCAGTGAGTGAGTGACTCCTCAGCACTTGCTCCTCAGCACTCAGGAAGCATCATGGAGTCTGAAGGCACTGCAGTGTGAATGAGAAAGATAACTGAGAGGCGAGCCACCAGGAGCCTTCTGGATCGCCTACTAAGACGTTCGCTAGTGCGGGGAGTGGAGAGTTCACCATGAAAGGTTTCCATTTGGAGAGCACGGATGACAGAAAATAAGATGCAGGCAGCAAGCTGTGGAGAAATGCGGCCTGCGCGGCCTGGACAGTCAAGCATTTGGACTCGGCTTCTGCTTAGCTTTGAACCAAGTCTTGGGTTTTGGACTTATTCAAAGGTTTTGGTAACCGACCTCATAGTGAACTTGAACACTGACCCTTATTGAACCACCACCACTGTCCTCCTCCTCCTGCTACAAGGTGAGAGGGGTCACTGGAATGGCTTTTAAAGAGGCAACAGAATCCTTTTCTCTATCTGTGGTATGAGGGAGAAATGTTCTTTATCTGCTAACTTATAAGACTTGAAAGAGTATTGACTGTGATTTACATGGTCTAAATATAAGGCCCTTGGCAGGCATAGTGGGTAGGAAGACTCACATAATTTACTGGTACCTAGGTCTTGTATTTTATTATTTTTAAATACCCTAATGTTAAGATCCAATAAAATAATACAAGAATATGAAAAGTTATTTTAACCTACTTTTTAAAATGCCAAATACTGTATAACTCTGTGGAAGAATATTATAAAATCCTTAAATTTATACTTTTTGTAAGTATGTATTTATCATAATTCACACTTATAAATGTCCTTGTTTTTTCTATACTAGATACAGCCTTTCTATTCCTAATTCATTACTAGAGAAAACAGAATAATAAGTGCCTTTGGTGGTTTTGGTGAAGGGACAAACGCTGCCTGTCGTTAGGAGTCCTCGAGGAAGATGCATGGAGAGAGAAGGAGCAGTGATAGTTCTGGAGCATGGTGCTAACCAAGTGCTGACGTGTATATCCTGATACATAAATGAAGGAGTGCAAGGGTCTTTGCCAAAAAGAGAAGGCGTTTTCATTTCTCTGTCTTATTAAAGCAACACTGATGTTTTTATTAATATTGTTCGGTCAGATTTTCCTTTTCACCAACAGTGATTTATGATTTTAAAAAAATGCTCTTTAACTGCTTTCCAAAAAAGAATTGCCATGTGACCTACTAATTCTATTTTTAGATAGTATTCAAAAGAATTGAAACTTGATACTAAGCAGACTGTTCAGCAGGAGCCAACAGATAGCATTAACTCACATGCTCATCGGCTTAAGAATGAAGACGCAAAAGGTGCTGTTTACATAGAATAGGGCATTATTCAATCATAAAACAGTGTACAGACCTCATATGCTAAGTAAAAGAAACTAAGTCCCCTATGTGCGCACGCACACACACACAGACACACATACAGACAAGGGGTTGATATTTATATGAAATATCAACCAAAAAACCACCTCTTCAGGGCATAACAGATGAGTGGTTGGAGTCATTGCTTAGTGAAGATAACATTTCACTTGGTATGAAGAAATAGCATGGAGGTCAGACAGTGGTGTTTCAAATGCCACTGAGTTGTCTTCTCAGGAGGGCTTCTCTGATTTTACGTTGGTTAAAAACAAAGGTGGTGTATTGGGAGAAGATCCTATGGAGAAGGTTGTGGGGCTGCATTTGTGTGTTGCCTTCTTGTGTACTTACTCTAATGCTGGGACCAAACTCATGTGAGCTCGTTCTGTAGCTGGGAGGTCAGCAGTAAACACAGAAATCTGTTGACCCTCAGACGCAGGCGCCAATGCTTGTGGACTGACTTAGGCTTGTAGTCCGTGTTCTGTTCAGCGTTGAGTGAGCTTGGATCTCCAGTTCAGTTGTCACTAACTGATGCTCTGTGGCACTGTGTGGCACTTCATAGGCGGGCTGTGGCCAGTAGCAGCTTCCAACTGGTGTATTTGTTAAGAGACTATTAGTAGCTCATAAGCATTCTGTCACTTAAGTAAACAGAACCTCCTTTGTGATCGGTTTAACTTGAAATCTTTTATCTTTGTTTAGCTTTTGAATAAAATGTGCTTATTTCCATATATAAGGGATTAAGGAGTGGGATGTTGTTAAATTCATAAGACTTTACAAAGAAGGACATCACATGAATTTTCCAAAGACTACTTTGGAAAAGCCTGAGTCTTGTTTGTGTAGTGGTCCATGGTGCGGTCCCACACAGTGGACCCTGGGACTGGATGTTAGCACTTACCACAGTTGCACGGTGGAACTCAAGATGAGTCGGAGTTTTGATGACCTCATATGTGAAATAATTACGTGTGATTTCTGCTTTGCGTTTTCCATTCTGGTGTATATGACATCATCCCACAGATGATGACCTCGGCAGTACTCCTGCTCTTTGTCACCGCAGTCATTTTACTGTCAGGGCTGTCTCAGTCTGGGAACTAATGTTAGGACCGTTTTCCTACTTCGTTGGACAGTGTTTTTAAAGAACAGTTTTGTGAATTGGGAATATGATGAAACACAGTGGGAATGATGAAAAGGTACAAATTTAATTAAGCACTCATGAATTCTTAAAATCTGAATGTGACTTAAATGTCTTTGTACTATAACATTCAACTTTTGAAACCATAATATAATAAAGTGTCAGTAAAAATATGAATTTTGTGTTCCCAAATTTTAAAATCTCATATTCTCTCTTCAAACCGCTACAACTGTATGGATTCTTTGAGGAACTGATGTGACCCAGCCTGGGAGTTAGAGTGCTCAGGTCATTGTTTCCTGGCTTTGGTCATTCACATCACATTTCATAGTGAGGGCCCCACGTGAACTCAGACTCCATCCTACTTAAGAGCACTGTGCCTGGGTCCGCAGTCCTCTGTCTCCAGCCTATGCATCGGGTGCTCCCGCTGTCAGCACTGCCAAGCAACCCTGGGTGGCTGTTGAGTGTGCATACCAGCTTTGCCGAGGGCGGGCGGTATGAGAAAGATGAGATCCAGGAAGATGGAAGCCGTCCCACAAGCAGTTTCCTGCTGCCACCGCTGCCACTGCTGCTGACTGTTGGGCTCAGAAGTTAATCATATGGCCACACTTAGGACACAACAAGCTTATGAGATTTCAATTTAGTTTTTATTCTGGTGGCATGTGCACAGGAGAAAAGTCTTATTACTAGGAAGATTCCGTTGCTTTACAAATCATCTGAACTCTGGCTTCCTTTGTGCTCTTCTTTATGGCAGATTTCTTAATTCTTAAGTAAGAATTCTAAGGGGTTAACTATACTAACAATAATGCCCAGCAGAAAAGGGAGGCGCTGAAAAGGGAATAGTGAGACCATTATCCACACAGTGCGGTTTGTCTTCAGAGGAGGCTAAAGTTATACAGTGGTATCAAAGAAGCATTTATAAAACTGGGATCTCTCTCTCTCTCTCTCTCTGTCTCTCTCTCTCTCTCTCTCTCTCTCTCTCTCTCTCTCTCTCTCTCTGTCTCTCTCTCTCTCTCTCTGTCTCTCTCTGTCTCTCTGTCTCTCTCTCTCTCTCCCTCTCCCTCTCTCCCTCTCTCCCTCTCTCTGTTACAATAAGAATTGAAAGCGGAACAGGTTTACAGTATGAGTCAGTGTTAACTTTCTGCCTTGGCTTTCTTCCATTCCTAAGTGTTACTCTTCCTTCCATTTTGGGAAGTGCATATATGTGCAAAGCTTATGGGCTGTTTTTGTGTCTGAAAATCCTTTGATCTGTTCTGCTAGAAATTGCAGATAGACAAAAAACTGCTCTCAGTGTCGGCATTCTGACTTCCTGAGTGCCTGAGGCTGGGCTTTAGAAGCATGGAGGCTCAAGGCTTATCACTCCAAGCTCTAAAAGTTAGAGACATCTATCCTTGCAGGTCAGAGCAAATTTGGCTCTTAGAAATTCACTGCTCAACATATGGTGGCTGGGTTCAGAAGCTGTGAGCCTCAGACACTGTGATCCTTGCTATGTCTGCTTAGTGACTGTCTGGGCACTCTTTAGTGGTGGGCTCATCTCAACTTAACTCTTTGTCACCTCCCACTGTCTAGGTGCTTGCATAGACTCTGATCTTGGAAGCTCTGTGGAACTCTTAACCCTGACTGAACTGAGGGCACGTGAGCCTTAGGAGTCCTGTGGGCATTTAGTCTTGGTAGTCACTTTCCAACTGCCTTCTAGAGATGGTTTCTAACTGTGCCTGTAAGCCCAGGGTTTGCTCTTAGTGTCACCACCTCACCCACTCTGGGAAAAACACAAGTAGGCAGCTAGAGACCAGGCAGGGGCTTATTGAGCCTAACATTGCAACACGGTGGGCAAAGGAGCACCTGAGACAGACCCAGCACAGAGGAGTGACAGCTGCTTATACAGCTAGAAAGGAACAGGAACACAGTGCTGATGTTGGAGTTCTACCAGTCAGCCTTGCCTGTGCATGGCTTACAGTTCCTCCAGCTCCCACTAAAAACCTTTGTATCACTCACAAGCTTTGCTTATAAGCCAGTTATGAGTCTCACATCGTGCCAATCGTGAGCTGTTTGCTGATTCACTGGGAAGATGCACCCCCTCAGACATTTGTCCTAACTAAGAATAGTTTCAAGGGGAATGGGGTCACCCAGAGTTTACTGATGCTGTGTTGCCTGGATCAGAATCATCCAAAGCTCTTCCAAGTTGCCTGGAGTGATCTTGACTGGAGCAAACCCTCCTGAGGTAGCAGCTGTTGCACTGTCTTTACAGCTGGAGTGGAGTTTCCTTGAAGTAATGGTGGCTATAAATTCCCTAATAGGGCAGCCTGGCATAAGGGAGCCTTCATTCATGGGATACACAGATAGGCCAGGCCTATCTTAACAGCTTTGGTGAAGAAATGTTTCATAGAGAGAATTAAAGGGTACCTCTAATAAAGGCCTGTGAGGTTAGTATCCTTAGTGTGTTCAGGGCTTACTCCCTAACCCTACGTTCTCCTAGGGAAGACAGTGTGCCCCTGCTTGTTCTGACCTCTCGTGCCTTTCATTCATCAGCTCGAGTAGGGTGGACCATTTCTACTTTTTAAGTGGTACGGGGATTGAACCCAGGGTTTGTGCGTGCTAGGCTGGTGCTCAGTCATTAGGCTCTCCTTTAATCCAGATGTTCAGTTTCAGTACTCAGTAGGAAATTCCTCTCTTGTAAAACAACTAAGTACATTCAAATAGTGTATTATTTAATTCGATCCTTGTTGATTTTGAGAGTATAAAGTTATCAATACTTAGACAAATCAAAGCTCAAGATATATTTAAAAATGTAAACATTCATAATTTTTAAAACCACTATCATTTCATTTTTATTTAATTGTATTTTACCTGTATGCAATGGATTTTCCTGACTTTTACCTGTAGAGATATTGGATTTTTATGTAGTAGTAATTTTCAATGAAGAATGAAATACCAAAACTTTGGGTGAGTATCCTTTGTTATTCATGAATGAGTTAAACTTAGATCTCCCTACATTGTCTAAAATGAGGAAAATTAAAATGTTATAAACTTGAAACTCACTTCCTAGGAGTCAAAACTCTGGATACCATGACTTATCAAGAGAAACTAGACAAACCGAAGCTGTCGTAGGCGGAGGAGCCTCTGAGCTCTCTGCCTCCATGGCTCAGGTGCTGGAATTTAGGTGTGCACCACTGCACCCTGTACATGTATGCATTGTTCATGTATGCCTTGCTCATGCTGACCAAGTACTCCATGGCTGAGCTCCACCCTCAGCAAAGGAGAACGCTATAAATACAGCAAGTAAATACCATTCACTCAGTGCCTGATCTGTGTTCTCAGCAGGTACTTGCCAGGTGTCTAAGAAGTGCTCAAAATGTTCCTTCCTGCCTTTTCTCAAGACTGTTAACAGACTGCAGACCTTGGTGGCTAAAGTACCGACTGGAGAAATTACTGAGTGGGAAAGGCCCGGTCTAGGGAAATGATAATCACTGAGCTGACACCATGGTCGCTGTGGAGCCGTACAGCGCTGGCATTGCGGCTGAGGGCTAAGTCGGACTCCGTACAGCCCAGGCATTGCAGCTGAGGGCTAGGTCGGACTCCGTACAGTGCAGCATTGTGGCTGAGGGCTAAGTTGGACTCCGTACAGCCCAGGCATTGCGGCTGAGGGCTAAGTCGGACTCCGTACAGCCCAGGCATTGTGGCTGAGGGCTAAGTTGGACTACTGTGTGTGGGGTGCACTCAGCTTCCGCTGTTCTTGCAATGCTTCCAAACCCGTTGGACTTTTAATTGGAATTAAATTTGAGGAAAACTCAGGGTTACACCTAGCTAGACACATAGTTTCATGCTGTTTTAACGTGTGTGCACTTGAGCACGTGTGTGTACATGTGTACATCTGTGTGCGTATATATTGTCCTCACTTTTGCCTGTAGCTTATTTACTTTTATGTTACAGATAGTATTTTATTTTGAATTTTTTTTTTTTTTTGGTTCTTTTTTTCAGAGCTGGGGACCGAACCCAGGGCCTTGCGCTTCCTAGGCAAGCGCTCTACCACTGAGCTAAATCCCCAACCCCTATTTTGAATTTTTATCTTTTCCTTTTTTTCTTTGCCTCATTTAAATTAAATACAGATTTATTTCTACCGTACTTGAGTATATGTTTGTAATTTATTACAATAGAACTCATCCTTATTAAAGTCAAATGCTTGGTGCTTCTGTCCTGTTGTTTCATGAACTGAAAGACTGAGACTCTTGTAACAGTCCCTGCTTCTGATGTGTAGATCATTGATGTCACAAGTGCCTTTATTTTTGTCTGTATATAAATCCCAGAAGACACATTGTTCTTTAAAAGCACACACACGCGCACGCACGTACACTTGACAACTGTCATTATAAGCCTTGGGGATAATAATCTCAACAGTTGGGAAGCAGAAGCAGGAGGACCAGAGTCCATAGTTATCTTTAGCGGAGAGAGATAATCCAAGACCAAACAGGGCTACATGAGAATTTGTCTCTCAAACAAAAAACAAAAACAACAAAGCCCTAAAACATTGAAGTTCTTCTGTTTTACAGTGTAATGAGTAGATGGTCTTTTTGTTGGTGTTGAGTGTTCTCATGTCCGTGTATATTCTAACTCTAACCCCGCTAAGATGCTCCATACCCTTTCCCACCAGCATCCGGGTTAACTGTGCTCTGCATGGCTGTGTTGTATGAGGCCAGGTCTGCCTAGTAAATCCATGCTGGCCTGGGCTTTGCTGTGTCACCCTTCTTCCAGTTTCCCATCCTCCTGCCCTCTCTGCCACCCGTGTGCTAGGATGACAGCTGTGCTGCTCCGTCACTGTGGTAAACCCTTTGTACACTAGTTCTAAGTTACAAGTCATTTCTCTTTGCAATGACATTTCCATATTGGATTTTATATTTTGAGTTAATTTTCTAGAATAGTGACAGTGTGATTTTCCCTCTGGTTTCCATAGTTTCTAGTGCATCCATCTAGAACATTTCCTGTCCTTGTTAATTTAAAGAGCAGACATGTTTGTCTTTTGTTTCTCTCAGGTCGCCTTTGTAGTTCTTTGGGTTGTTGTGGTCGCTCTGTGTGTGTGGCTGGGAGAGATTCCTTTTTCTTAGCATTGCTTGAGAATTTAGTAAGCACCTCAGTGCATTTTCACTTGGTTTTCTATTATTTCCTGGTTTGTCTCTTTTCTGATTATATTTGAAGACTCCTTAGACATTGAATTGTCTTTTTTCTTTGTTGTTTTAAATTGCTTATAAGAAGAGTTTAGGGGTGGGGTCTTGGTGATCTAGAGTCAGGTTGATTGAGTTTTCTCAACCTCTTAGTGGCACAGCATTCATCTCAGCCTTGCATCCCCTGCCTCCTTTTCCCATCATGCTGGGGACTGACTGCAGGGCCTGCACACACTAGCCAGAGCCTTGCATGGCTTTTGTTCACTTTTGGTGCTGGTAGGAAATTCTGTAGGCCTTGATGAAAGCCATAGTTGCTTTTGCTTGCCTGCTTGTACTTTAGTTGTCTAGGTGGTTCATCATGGCTTCAGACCTCTTCTCCATAGACCTTCCTGTGAAGCAGAGCCCTGAGTGCCATGCCCGGCCTTCTCTACCTGCGCTGCACTTCAGTTGTCGCTCTTCTCCCAAGCCCTCCGTGCTTTGTTCTGTTTCTGTTTTTTGGTTTTTTTATTTTAAATGTGTGTGTGTCAGAAGTGTGTAAGCATACATCCACCACAATGCCCACGTCAGAACAGCTTGAGAGAGTCCACCCTTTCCACCCTGTGGTTTCCAGGTACTGAACTCAGGTTGTTCTCTTACTGTCAAACACTCAAAGTATAGAGTCATTCACTGGCATGGGGAGTCTTTTAAATACACAATTATGTATTTTTAGCTTTGCGTAAGAAGAAGGTGGAAGTAAATGACCTATTCTACCATCTCTTTAAATAAAAATATTCATTTTAGACCTTTTGCTTACTTAAAAAATCTTCTAAGGCTGTTTTTCTTCATCCATCCTTCCAGTAAGCGCCCCACCATTATTAGAGCATGATCTAGACTTCGTGTTTAATTTGGTCTTTTATTACTTCTTTTGAAAAACCTAAAATGTAGAACACTAGTGGGAAGGTACACATATATATTTGTATATTTGGTTTGTTTTTATTAGATTTTCTATACTTAAAGACAATTATGGAGCTGGAAAGATGGCTCAGTGGTTAAGAGCACTGACTGCCCTTCCAGGGGTCCTGAGTTCAATTCCCAGCAACCACATGGTGGCTCACAACCATCAGTAATGGGATCTGATGCCCTCTTCTGGTGTGTCTGAAGACATCAACAGTGCATTCATATACATAAAATAAATAATTTTTTTAAAAAAGATAAGCGTGTATTTACCAGTATGATATAGAAATTTATAGTTTTCTGGCGAAGTACAATCTTTTCTGGTTATTTTAAATGTATTAAATAAATTTTGTTGATGGTTCATTGCTTTTTATAAAGAAATTATTTGAATTTAATTTTTAGAGCTTTAAATTTTTTTATGTGTGAGTTTTAATGGCATATATGTATCTGCGCTACATATGTTTTTGGTGCCTATGGAAGCCAAAAGTCAGTGCTGAATCCACTGTAATGATCTTCTGTAAGAATTGTAAGTGCCCTTAATCACCAAGCCAATACTAGCCCCAGGATTTATGTTGATAATCTGTGTGTGCGCTTGTGTGCCTGTCATGTGCATGTGCGTGTGTGTTTACTACCTATGTGAGGGTGCCTGCTGAAGTCCCAGAAGGGGAACTGGAGTTATAAGTGGTTACTAACTGCCCTCTATGGTGGGTTAGGAACAAAACTCTGTAAGAGTACAAGAGCTCTTAATGGCTCAGCCCTCTCTCCAGCTGTGCACTTAATCTTTTATCACTTGGTAGCCACATAATCAGTAGTTAATGATAATTTTAATATATTCAAAATGTTTGTCTAAATGTTTAAGTACAATTCAATTGAATATGATAACCTCATTTAGAGTAGCATTTGGTGAATGTTCTGTCTCAAGAATTAGACATAGAGATCTAATTATCATTGTAAAATCAGAGTCATTTCTTTTGGCTGTGGTAGAGAGCAGTCAATTTATAAGTCAGTTTTGTTTGGTAACATTACTTACAGCTTGCTTGGAAGTGAATATGAAGTTTCTGATAGAAATGTCATTCCAATCTCTAGGTCTATCTCTGGTTTCCACTTCTATTTACCTTGTGGTAAATTTCAAGATGACAATGATATTCTCTCCAATGCTAAAAGTATCTTAAATTTTTCTCAGCTAATGTCTTTCTATTCCTTGTTTGGTTTGGTTTGGTTTGGTTTGGTTTTTGTTTATTGTTGGTTTTGTCTTCTCTTTGATTTTGTTGCTTTGCTTGTTTGGTAAATGGATTGGGGCAAGAGACGTCTCCAGTTAGCTATATCTTGTTAGTCTGCATAAAAGAATATATAGTCAGTTTCTAAATGCTATGATTTGATTTTGATAAAACATTTATTTTCATTGGTGGCAGAACCTCTGTACTCTTGAGTTTCTGTTTCCTTTGTTTAAAAAGAGTGTTGATGAATAAAATATTCATTGGGTATTTTTCACCTTACTGGAAATACCTAGTTTACTTTTGCTTCTGACTTTATTGAGGTCAGTTAATATTGGCACTTGAACTGCTACAGTTGTTCGCCATGGATTGGAGCGTGTTCTGCATCCTTGAGATCTGCTTATGAGTCATGAGTTAGTGATTCCTTAGTCACTGTGTCTGGAGTGGCGTTTCCCTCACCTGGAAATCAGTAGCTCGTTCCTTCCTCCTCCACGCTTGTCACCTTCAACTCCGGTCTGTTCTGTTTGTTATGGATTAAGATGCTTTGTCAAGAATTGGCTTTTAGGGGCTGGGATTTAGCTCAGTGGTAGAGGCCTTACCTAGGAAGCGCAAGGCCCGGGTTCGGTCCCCAGCTCGAAAAAGAATCAAAAAAAAAAAAAAAAAAGAATTGGCTTTTAAGTGGCCCTTTTTTTTTCTTTACAGAATTTAAAGTGTTTGTTTTTAATGTGTGTGTGTCTGCATGTGTACATGGCCATGTTTTTAATGTGTGTGTGTCTGCATGTGTACATGGGCATGTTGGTGCGGGTACCCACAGAAGCTTGTGAGCACCTGGCATGGATGCAGGGACCCAGCTCCGATCCTCTGCCAGGGCAGTGTGTGCTTTTACTCACTGAGCCGTCTCTCAGACCCTGTCTCAGGTAGGGCTTTACTGCTGTGCACAGACACCATGGCCAAGGCAACTCTTATAAGAACAGCATTTCATCGTGGCTGGCTTACAGGTTCAGAGGATCAGTCCATCATCATCAAGGTGGGAACATGGCAGCATCCAGGCAGGCATGGTGCAGGAGGAGATGAGAGTCCTACATCTTCATCTGAAGGCTGCTAGCAGAATACTGGCTTCCAGGCAGCTAGGATGGGAGTCTTAAGCCCACAGTGACACACCTACTCCAGCAAGGCCACTCCTACTCCAAGGCCACACCTCTTAAAAGTACCACTTCCTGGGCCTGGCATATACAAACCATCACACACACCTCAAATGTCTAAGTCATAAGTTTCGACTGCTCGGCAGAACTCCACCTTCTTCTACAGCGGTGCCCCTGAGCCTCAAGGGAGGTACAGTAGAATGTGAGGATCAGGCCGGGTTCTGTACAGCTCCTTTTTACCTCTCTAGCAAAGGATTCTGCAGACGTAAGTTTTATTCTCCTCTAAGAGGAACAAGTGAATAATAATGAAATAAATTAATGAGATAAATAAATTTAGAAACATGACTGGATACTGAACTATCCCTTCTCTTTAAGATTTTCATATCATTAGACAATACATAGAGTACTGTTGTAAATACTTTTAGATAGGGTCTCAACAAGTGACTCTTTGAGGAAGTTCTGCATGAGAAGAAACTGCTGGTTTTAAAGAGGACCAACAGTTACCTCATAAAAGTTCAGTTTCTTAAGCTGTTGGAGCTAAAACCTTGAAGCATATCCTTTGCCCTGCTGCTAATACGTGGACCAGCAAGTGTTTCCGACGCAGTCTGCTCACATTTGTCTCCTCCGTGAGCCATCTTTATTAAAGCGTGTGTCTGCTGGGTGCTCAAAGGCATGTCGCAAACTCAAATCCCAGTTGCTTGAGGCTTTGTGGCTCATTCTGTGTTGTGTATTCTGAATATTACGACCAAAACTACCATTCTTTTCTCTCCAACATAACTGTCAGTTATTTCCTTAATTAAAGATAGTTAGCCTTGGTGATTTTTCACATTGTGCTTTTGAAGAAATCTTGTTACTTTTAACTTCATGCTGGATACATAGATTTTGGAAAGTACCCTTAATATGAGTTTTTAAAAAAAAAAAAAGAAGTAAGTGTAACAAAATATGACTAAAGCAATGAAATAGTTGCGGCAATTTATGGATCAGAACAGGAGAAGAGCAACTGAGAGTAGCTACATGATAGAAAAGTCCAAAAGTGATTTTTTTTCCCTAGATAGATTTTGCTGACCATGTAGTCTCTGGTTACATTTTACATGAATGAGGGAATACTTTTTTTTTTTTAAGCACTGTTGTGCTTTTATAGTTTGCTTTTTATTTGTTAAAATTATTTTTAAAATATTAAATAAGATTTTTATTTTATTTGATGACCTAGAGCAGTTTTGAACGAGGGGATAAATAATTAGAATAGAGTTGTAAAAGGTGGTGTCACTCTTGCATGTTCTTGTTCCTGTTGTGTGCGTTTGTGGCTGTGCTGTCTTGTGCCCTTTCGCTGAACAAGTTTAGCTCCTCTGAGGTTTATCCGCATTTGTTCCCATCCTTCACTTTCACTCTCTGAGGTCAGGAAGCAAAGTGTTAAATCATGAATTAATTTGCATATGTGATGGAAATGGATTCATAATACTCTGCTTGCTTAGCCACTGTTTGTGACTTGAATAATTCACACGATGTTTCCCTCATCTCCTTTTGGTGTTCCAGAACTGTTACTACCAGTGCCATTCTTAGCATTTCCTTCCGCACTGTACTATCTGTGATTTCTTTTCTTTCTTTTTTAAAAGATTTATTTATTTTATGTATATGAGTGCACTGTAGCTGTCTTCAGACACACCAGAAGAGGGCATCAGATCCCATTACAGGTGGTTGTGAGCCACCATGTGGTTGCTGGGAATTGAACTCAGGACCTCTGGAAGAACAGCCCGTGCTCTTAACCACTGAGCCATCTCTGCAGCCCCCCTACTGTGATTTCTTTTCTTTTTTTTTTTTTTTTTCTTTTTTTTTCCGGAGCTGGGAACCGAACCCAGGGCCTTGAGCTTGCTAGGCAAGCGCTCTACCACTGAGCCAAATCCCCAACCCCATATCTGTGATTTCTTATGCTGTCTTCCTTTCCCCTGCTGTTTTAAATGTATTACTAGATTTTTTTGTTTTAGGTCCTGGTTTTTTTTGGTTTTGTTTTGTTTTGTTTTATTTTAAGAAACAAGTAAATTTTATCACTATAATAATTGAGGAATAAATCATACCTTTGTGCAGGGTATATTTTATTATAGAGTCCTTTCTCATGCACTTTCCACACCAGTATCAAAATCCCATATAGGCTGTATAAAGAGTGTACCCCCTGTACCGCTGGTACGGCCTTTACCGCCGTGTACCGCCTTGTACCACTCTGTACCCCCTTGTGCCGCCATGTACCGCCGTGTATGGCCGTGTTCGACTGGCCTCCTGTCTGCTCCTCTGCTCATGCAGCTGCAGCTGCTACTTGCAGCTACTGCAGCACAGCCTGAGTTCCCCACTGCATTTCCAACAAAAGCTCACACAGTGTCCATACAGGCCTCTACTGTACCTTCCTCTTCTACTGTTTCCTTCCTACCTTCCTCCCCTCCTTCCTTTTCCCTACTTCCTCTTCCACACTCTCAGTTCCTCTCATTTGCCGTCCTCACTCCTGTCTGTTCTCTTTGCTCCTCTTGTTTGTCTTCTTTCCTTCCTATTCCTTTCATGGCAGCTTCTGATAAAAGTTAACCCTGAGGGAGGAGGCTTCCATGTTAGTGCCAGCTCAAATCCACTAAGACCTATGTCTGAAATGTGTGGTATTCTTTATCTTCATTAATGAGGTGTTTTTGTGATGTAGAGAGAAATATACCACAAGCAATTATGGGGCTGTTGGTTACCTCCAAGATGTACATGCTACTGTCGTAACTAGGTGTGGTCATTGGTTGCTTCCCTCCTTGGAAGTTTGCATGGTGCCTTCTGATACTGTGAAAGTTAGACAAGAGAAAGGAGGCTTTCATGTCAGACCCAGCTTGGATTTTCCACTTCCTGTGTTCAACATTCTGTCTTCAGCCTCAGCGACTGACTTATTTTCAACCACTGTTGTGTTGCTGTTTGCCACACTCAACCTTGTTTGGATCTGTGTTTCCCTCATTGCTAGGATGATGAGCATATTTTGTGATATTTCTTAGCCACTTTTTTCTTTTGGAACTCTGTTCAGACCCCACCCCTCCTTTTTAAATGGGTTATTAGGTTTTTTGTTTGGTTTTTGCTTTCTTTTTTAGTTCTTACATATTTCAGATAATAATCTTCTGTCAGATGTTTAGCTAGCAAAGATCCTCTTCCATTTTGTGAACTTTCTACTAACACATAATGCTTGTTTCTTTAGGTATGCAGAAGCTTTTTAGTTTTATAAAGTCCCACATGTCAATTATTGGTCTTAATTTTGGGGCAAATAGGGTCTTACTTGGAAAGTCCTTTTTTATACCTATATTTTATAGAGTGTTACCTCTGATAGTCGTGGGACTAATGGATCAGGAATACGAAGGGCCAAGGGAGCTTCAACCTGGGATGACACCTCAGATGAGGACAGCAGGAATGGCCTAACTCCCCCCCCCCACAACCTGCGTCTGTAAAATTGGCTCCCCCCACCATCAACCCTAATAGGAATTGATTACCCTGACACTTCTCTCCTTGTGCATCTTATAAGGCTGTCCAGTGTTTTCCCCCACCTCTACCCTACAGCCCCTGACTACATAGATGAGGTGTCTTCCCACTCCCCTGCCCTGGCCAATGGTGTACGGCCACACAAACCTTGCTGCAGAGACCCTGGCCACCTGCCCAGGGGCATAGATACCCTCCTCCCCCACCCCAATAAATGGGCCAGTTCTCCAAAGCTGTTCCCTGATAACTTTTTTTCTTGTTTTCCTTCCTTTCTTTTCCTTCCTTCCTTCCTTCCTCCTCCCCCCCTCCCTCCCTCCCCTCCCCTTCCCTTCCCTTCTCTTTCCCCCACCCACTTATTGCTTACTGAGATCCTGCACTGCATCCACCCATGCCCAGTTAAGCTCCCCTTCCTTTAGCACAGCCTGGTGCGCATGGGACCTTGCTACTCCTGGGAAGTGGACAATGGGGTAGGGTGGCAGTATTTGTGTAGAACTTTCAGTGTCTCATATTCAGGTCTTTGGTTCATCCGGAGTTAGTTTTTGTTCAGTACATTAGATATGCATCTAATTTCATTCTTTTTTTGTGTGGACTTTGAGTTTTCCCGGCATCGTTTGCTGATGATGCTGGCTTTTCTCCAGTGTATGTTTTTATCATCTGTGTGAAATACCAGATGGATGTAGTTATATGTATTCGTGTTTGGGTTTTCTATTTTGTCCCATTAGTCTGTATTTCTTTTTGTGTGTATGTGTCAGTACCATAATGGTTTTATTATTGTGGCTTTGTAATATATCTTGACGTATGGAATGACAATTCCCCTCAGCATTGCTCCTTTTGCCCAGGTCTGCTTTGATTGGCCAGGATCTTTTGTTGTTCCATATAAATTTTAGAATAGTTTTTTTCCTATTTCTGTGAAAAATGAGGTGAGGATTTTGATTAGATTGCATTGAGTCTATAAGTGGCTTTTGATAGAACGGTTATTTGACAATATTCTATTTTACCTGAGGTTCACTTTTGGCTGTGAAGCCAGATCAATAGCTAAAACCTAGTCAGAAATGACTCTGCCATCCTCACCTGCCACGGCAGCTGTGGCATTCATTCATTCATTCATTCATTCATTCATTTATTTTACCATGCTACTCAATTTATGTCTAAGTTTATGCATATTTTTCCTTCTGTGGTAGCTGCACCAAGATCATGGATGGGCTTGGTTTATGTGCCCTTTGTGGACTTAAACTACAAAGGGACTATTCATTTTCAGACATTCTTCCGTCCTTTAGACTATAAGCTACTTGCTTGGGGCATCCCTGGGTCAGACTGCAGTGTTCTGTGTGTGCACATCTTAGTGTGGTGCTGAGTCTACAGCGGTGAGACGGGCTGTAGTGAAAGACTCTCCTGACCCAGTTGAACTCACAAGGAGAGCTCGGGAGGAAGGGAAAGTGGTAATTTAATTCCTTTTGTCTCTAGGCATGAATTATTATTGCTTTTGCAGCCATTTAAAGTTTTTCATTCAGATGCAGGAATATAACGAGGAAAAACAATTCATTGAGATAAAATGGCAGAGTTTTATTAAAGTTTCACACTTTATTATGTATTGTTTCTATCTCTTTGCACAATTTCAGAAGGGTGGCTAGATTACATGGGAAGGAGCTTTACAAACATGAGACTGTTGTGAGATGTAAGTCGTTTATTATGTGGGGAGTGTGTCACAGAGGTACAGCATCTTGCTAACACACAAGTTGATCCCATGAAAGCGCCACCTCTTACTTTCAGAAAGACCTAGAAGGAGAACACGAACTAGTGATGGTTTTCCATGTAGTTAATTCATAAAAGTTTTTAATTTATTTATTGTCTGTTGTATGTGTGTGGCCTACATGCCTGCTTGTCTACCACATTTGTGAGTACAGATGGTCGTGAACCTCTACAAATAAAGGAAATAAATAAAATAGATGATAAAATAATCTATGATACATGATACATACATACATACATACATACATACATACATACATGGATGGAGGATGGATGCAGCATGCTTTGTGACAGCAATTGTAAAACAGAAGCTTACGCATCATGGAAGAACTGAATTACTATCAATTGGGTACATAGTGCATTGCTATTATATGTTGGTAAAATAGTCACAGAAATATATTGAAATATGCAGTGAGCCTGTATAGACTTCAGGGTCAGGGAATTGTCTTTTCATTTGTGTTTATAGTAACTTAATAGCTCTTTTTAGTTTTATTTTTGCAATAACAGATTTACTTTGAATCAAGGATATAGTCCAGATCAAAGTTACTACATTTCCTTGCTAAATTACCTTTCCAATTATATCTTTTTTTTCCCCTGAAAAGTTGGTAAACTAACAGTTATTTGAAAAGTCTGATGACTTAACTGCAGATACAAAAGTTAATTTGTAAAATAAATCAAAATCAACCTTCTATAGTTATTAATAGGAATTCATTATATCGTTGCAGAAAATAGAGCTCAGAGTGATCTTCATAAAGGATAGCAATTTTTTCATTTGGCCATTAGAACCATCACAAGTCTTTTTGGTATGAGTATAGCTATTGCTCCTACAACAAAAACCTCATTCCTACCGTATGAATCTACGTTTATCACCGCTTATGGTGGTGAGCTAACAGCCTTGGACAGCACACTGAGCACATCATGCTTATGGTGGTGAGCTAACAGCCTTGGACAGCACACTGAGCACATCATGCCATTTCTTCCTCAGCACAGCCTCACCAGTTAGGCCTCAGTGCCGGCCAAGGCTTCAGCCTGGATCACTGGGACTTGGTTCATTATCTTTTTTCTGTCGTAAGCAGCAGAGCTTGGGCTTAGCAGGTCTGTAACCTAGGTTACCTCCTAAATCTTGTCTTCTAACTCCTGTTTTCCTTCTGTGGGCGGTGTTGGTGAGGAAGGCTTTATTTGGTTTACATTTCTTCATCCTCTCAGAGCATGAACAGTGCATGCAGTGTTCGTCATTCACCAGCAGGCACTCGTAGTTTGCTCTACTGTAGATAGTTTTCTTCCTGGAGTTGTGAGGGTTTTTGTACAGAGAAGAAGGATTGTGTTGAGTTCACCACCGTGTCCTAGTGAGCGAAGTCACTGTCTTCCTGGCACACGGTGTTGTTCTCTTCACTATGGTGATGAACATACTCCAGTCTTAGGTACCCAGGAAAGAAACATGCAGTAGAAGTTTAAGAGTAACATACAATGGTTTTCTCTTTCAGTTATCTAGAAAAGTACGAGAAAGTTCACCATTTCGGGGAAGATGATGATGAGGTACCACCAGGCAATCCAAAGCCACAGCTCCCTATTGGTGCGATTCCGTCTTCCTACAACTACCAGCAGCACAGCGTGTCAGGTATGTACCACGGGCTTTGCTGGGCGTAGGCCCAGAGGGTTGAAGTGCGATGTAGACATCGTGTGCGCGCGCGGTGAGTTAGGTGACCTACTGTGCACATGAGCATGCTTAAGTCCTTAGGCCTTTCCCAGCTTGGCTTTACCTTCTGTTAGAGCCCTTTGTACCACAGATTATAAAAGTAAGTTTGGGACTGGAGAGGTGGCTCAGAGGTTAAGAGCACTGACTGCCCTTCCAGAGATCCTGAGTTCAATTCCCAGCAACCACATGGTGGCTCACAACCATCTGTAATGGGATCTGATGCCCTTTTCTGGTGTGTCTGAAGACAGCGACAGTGTATTTATATATAATAAATAAATATCTTTTTTTTAAAAGGAAAGTTTGGGAATTTTTTAAAGTAAATTTTCTTACTGATTTTCCTTATTAGCTTATCATTAGTAAATTTATTCCAAATAGCTAATAAATGACAAAAAGGAAGGTCTATTTAAGAGTAGAGAAACTGGGGGTTGGGGATTTAGCTCAATGGTAGAGCACTTGCCTAGCAGGCACAAGGCCCTGGGTTCGGTCCCCAACTCCGAAAAAAAGAAAAAAAAAAAAAAGAGTAGAGAAACTGACCATAAACTACCATAAGAAACCTGGGTTCAGAGGGACCGAGTGTTAGGGAAGCCACAAGCCCTGCATGGAGTCCGCTGCAATGCATAAAGAATGTCAGAAATGATCTGAATTCTGTCATTCCTAACATGATGTTACAGGCCTTTTTCAATCAAGTGGCATCGTTATAGAAATTTCTGTAGCTGCAAAGGAATGATTTGGATCAGGAAATAATTAACTTGAAACTCTGGTGAAGAGATTGGAATGGAGCTGCTGGAGGTCCTAGTTTTCAGGAGTTCTGGAAGATGAGCTGGGATCCATGTATTGGAGTCTTTAGCATTTGGCCTACTCAGGGCAAGAGATAGCAACATTGTAAGCAAAAAAAAGAGTTGTTTTATGCGTTTTCCGTGGTTGGTCATTGGTCCTTGTGCAGAGCTCTAATGGTCGCTGGCTCTCTGATTTAAGCAGGCACGCTGTGTACTGTTTCACCTCTTCATTTTATGCTCATGTCTATTTCCAAAGTTTCATTCATGTTGGATTTGCCTCTGTTTCTTCCCCAACGATTCCATAACTGAAGACATAGAGGCTCTTCTTAATAATTTCGGTTTGCCTAGGGAGAGGCACCATCACATGCCTTTTTAAATGACAGCAGTGAGGCAGGAAGTCAGTGCAAAGCAAACCTTTACTGTTTGTACTGCCGTCAGCTCGTGCCTTGGCTTCCCTGGATGATGAACTACAAGCTATAAGCTGGAATAAACCCTTTCTTTCTCGGATTGCTTTTGGTCAGAGTGTTTCATCGTAGTAACAGGAAGCAAGCTCAGTCTCTTTATTGCTTTGGTTTTGAGACAGGGTTTTGCTCTGCAGCCCTGCTTGACTCAAAGCTCCTATTCTCTTCCTGCCTCAGTTTCCCAAGTGTGAGATTACAGCAGCCTGTCACCACACCCCGCTGTTTACTTGTACAGATTACAGTCCTGATTAACTTTGCCTATCCCTAACCTTCTGGCTGTGAATGACAGGCTCTTTTTTGCATTTTTGGAAGCCTGTGCTGAAAACCGGGTGGAGCTATATACTCAGAAGCCAATGGCAAAGATGGCTGAAGCTACATGTTTAGAAGCCGAAGGCTCACCCACCAACCTGCTGTAACATCCCACTTTTGATATAATGTTTCTGCTTCATTATGGTGGGAATCTAGACAGTTGTCTTAGATGTATCCTAATTTGACAGTCTGCACAAGAGATACTTAAAGAAGAGGCCATTAGGAGCTTTCTTCTCCATAGCAGAATTCGTGGTTCACACTGAAGAAAGATGGTGCTTCAGAGCAATGTTTAGGAATTTTGAGGTGCTTTTTATTTTTATAGGAAGAGATATGTTGCATCTTGGTGACGCTATTATACTAATGATCGTGGTTATCACCAATACAAAAACCCTTACCTGGTAATTCTCCAACTTGTCAGTCAGAAAGTTGAGAAAACTCAACTTGTGTTTTGTTTTGGGGTGTGTATGTGTGTGTGTGTGTGTATGTGTTTGTGTGTCTGTGTGTCTGTGAAAAACCTATGCCAAAATAAAAATTACCTAGTGATTAATTTTGAAATTGTATTTAAGGATAAGACCTAAGTAAAGAATTCAAGGTCAGAGTCCTGGCTTGGCACAAGGGAAGGCCTAGGTTCCTCCTCCAGCGTCACACACATAATCAGTCCCAGATGTGGTAGCACCGGAACTCCAGCAGGTCAGTCAGGGTGACCCTGAGCCGGAAGCCTGTCTGTGTGTGCTACCAGGGAAAAGAACAGTGTCTTTTCTTAAAAATAAAGTCAGGTACCATGAAGGCCAGAGTTTAGATTCCCCAGAAACCCACATAAATATATGGCAGCCCAACCCCAGGAGACAGATGTGCTCTCTAGGTGTGTAGACAAGCTCTGGATTTCCTTTAAAGACTTTCCGAAGTGAAAACTGAGAGTTCTTTGGAAAGTTAATTGAGTTGCATGGGGTTTTGCTGGGGCAAACACATGAAGGAGTGTTTTTCTGAAATGGCTAAGGCAGACTCATGGAGGAACATTTCACTGAAGCAGACCCAGGAGAGAGGATGTCCTGCTGAAGCAAACATGTGAAAGGACACGTGATGAAGGATTCCTCACTAATGGCACGCATGTATTGGTTCGCCTTACATTGTGTAGTTGAGCTGCATTCGTCAGGACTCCACCGAGAGAACGCATTAAGAAACTCCTGGTGGTGTGCCTCAGCCTCCTGACTGATTGGCAGAGTGATGTCAGCTGAGACAGATGCACATGTCGGGCAAGAGCCGTGGAGGACGCGTGACGTCTGGAGGATATAAATAGGACTCTAAAAAGAACTGGATGGACAGTGATGGAGGCTGAGCTTGGCTTACTTATAGAGCCAGCTATACAGTGATGGTCCCTGATCCTCGTTTGCTGACAGAGGCATGGCCGAGAACTGCTGGTGCTCCTGCTGGTCCCTCCTGCTGACTTGTACTGAGGCTGAGGCCTGGCTGTCTCTGTGAGGTCATGCCATGGCTGCTGATTTGTATTTGCTATCCCAACTCTACCAAACTGGACTGCTGGTGAATCCGTGATGTGTTCACGAGTGGATCGAGCTACCATGTCTGACCTATGAACTGAACTGTTGATTTCCAGACTACACAGACGGGAGTTGCTCCAAAGAACCATATCTAAATAGCCCCCCTATCCCCCTCGCCCCCCTATCCTTTCTTTTCCGCTACCTTTGCTGGGTGGTGGGCTACAAGGGAGGTTAAAGTGTTTAAGATTAATCATTAAAGTAGGTTTTGAAAAAATTACAGTTCCATCTTTGTGAGTGACTCAAGTGACTAAGTGGCTAGGGATGAAGGAGGGTGATGTTGACACCTCAGACCTCCATCCACACGCACAGAAGCACATCACCAATCATACATTGAGAGAGCGGACAGGTGTCTGAATTTTCCCAAGATTATTGAATCTTTCCCACTTTAAATAGCAGAAAATGTTGAGAAGTTTCTGTTTTCAGCATGGATTATTCAACACTGATACCAATATATTTTTGTTGGAATTGTGCATATGTTTTAAAGGTTTATATAAGTGGGTGAAGGTTGCTGATGAGCAAACGTGGGCAGGGTCTTATGCATGTTAGACAAGGGTTCAATGACTGCACACCCAGCTCTTTCCTAACCTTAAGTATGGGTGAAAACCTATGTAAGACAACTCACTAAAACTAATAGGACTCTCCTGTGTCAGAGCTAGTCACTGCAACCCTGACTGCTGAGTGACTGTGCATAGTCTAAAAGACATTGCCAACATGAATACTATCCCACGGAGTCCCTGAAAAGGCACAAATAACCTCCTAGGAGGAATTCTTTCTTTTCTCTAAATTGAAAATAGGAACAAATGGTTGCCTCAAATTTAATTTGTTAACAGTGATACACCTCAGTAAACATTAAATCAAGATTCTTAAAAATAAACTGCCGATCTTATCCTGAAATAATATAGCTCTGTGGCGTGAAGAAGGAAGACTTTAAGACCTGTGGGTATAGGTTTGCTGATGAGCCTCACTTCAGTACTTGTCCAGCTTGGTGTGAAACACGCGCGGGAAACAGACCTCCTGTCCCTGGAATCCCAAGTTGGGATTATGGGTTGTAGACCACTCACCTTGTCTGACAGCAGGGCAAGTGTGGGGTTAGATTAAATGTTGAAGCAGTCAGTTCTCTCTTTCCTGTGCAATCCAGTAACCAAAACTCACATCATCAGGCTTGGCTATAAAACCCTTTACCCACCAAGCCATCTTTCTAGCCTGTATCTTAATGTCCTATGTTTCTTATACAGTATCTCTAGGGATCTTTATGACTAAAGCCTGATGTGATTAGAGACACGTCGTATTTGTTGGTTGTTTAGTAGCAAAGTTCATTAGTAAGAATATATATATGTGTGTATATATATAGATAGATATGTATGTATGTATATATATATATATATATATATATATATATATATATAGAGAGAGAGAGAGAGAGAGAGAGAGAGAGAGAGAGATTTTATCCTTCAGTAACAGATCAAGAAATGCCAAGATTAGCTTGAGGAGTTTAAAATTCCAGATTTATTTCTACCCAGGTGGTTTCAGTAAAGATGTCTAAAAAATGAACTACTGGCAAGCCTGACTTATCATCAGGATTATTAACAGGGATGTTACTGTTACAATGTAGAAACATTGGAATCTGTACCTGTATCCCTAGATATTTGTCTACTTCTTAAGATATCTGAGAAATTTCATTCATTCATCAAAATCATTAAAATAATCTGTATATTCTTGTGTTTGTTTAGCAGAGTTCAGTCCTGGGTGTTCTCCTCAGTCACTTTCCATCTCGTTTGTGAGATAGGACTTGTGACTGAACCTGAGCTCCTAAGTGGGCAAGACTATCTGGCCAGCAAGCTCCATGACACTCTTGTCTACGCCGCCTTCCCAGGCTAAGAGTAGTTCCAGCACACCATGGCTAGGTTGTTTTGATGCCGGGGACTTGAAATCGAGCCCTCCCCATGTCTGTGTCCCCTCACTTACCTGCTGAGCTGTGCTGTGTGTTGCTGTTCAGGGTTAAATGTTGCAGACTCCCTGTCTCGGTCACCTGTTACTCTCCTATGTGCCCACCATTGTTAGCGGTGTTCCTAGAATACTTAAGAATGGGAGAGCTTTCTGTTCAGGTGTCGGTGCTGCCACATATGGTCCCAAACCTGTAATTCTATAGTTTGGGAGCCTTAATCAAGAGGAACGTGAGCAGAGCCAATCAAAGCAGCAGATCAAGACCACGTCTCACACCTGCCCCTTAGGAACTATTTTTTTTTTTCTGTTATATATTTAAAAGGTTCTTACTTGTATTTTATAGGAAAGTTTTACAGGTTATTGTTTTACATGAATCCAGGTATTTCTGAAGTGTTGGGAAATGTTTGGTCTGGACATTTTCCAACTCTCATTTTCTTAAACTAGTGACAGCTTTATTTAAAAATATTGTCCTAGGGTGTTTGTCTAGCGCCATGGCTGCCAAGGGCCAGATGTACTATAATTGTGTTCTTTCCGTTTGCCTATCTAATGACTTTGAAAGTTTTGTTAAGTAGATATTTTAAAATCAGTTCTCACATTAAAAAAAACTCTCTCTCTCTGTCTCTTTTTTTTTTTTTAGGAAATAATTTCTTAAGACCCCAAAACATAGCTGGGTGTGGTAGCATATGGTTTTAATCCCAGCACTTAAGAGGCAGAGGCAGGTGCATCCCTGAATTCAAGGCCAACCTGGTCTACAGATTCAGGAAATCCAGGGCTACACAGAGAAACACTGTTTCAAAAACAAAGCGGAAACAAAACAAAAGTAAAAATATACAATTAATTTACATCAAAATTAAAATTTCTCTTTGAAACAATAAGAATGCAACGTACTGACTGGGAAGTTTTAGAAGAAATACTGAATAAATGATTCATAGTCAAGGTACTTAATACTGATACTAAGGGATGGCCAGGGTGAAAAGGGAGCTCTGTTCTAGAGATGAGTAACGCGCGGCAGCCATCTTGAGAAGTGTGTTTGCAGTTCTGAAAAAGTGGAGCATTCAATTTGTATGTGAGACCCGGCACTTTGACTTCTAGATATTTAACCCAGAAAAATGGGGGTGACCCCAAAAAGTCCTACACCGGAATGTTTATAATAGCCATATTTATAGGTAGAACTAGAAATAGTAGAAATCCTTTCATCTGGGACAGATGAACTGTGTGTAGAAAGTAATGCATTACTCATTCAGCTGTCAATTTGGACCTCAAAAGTAGTCGTTAAGTGAGAGGAAACGCGCACAGAGGCCTATGGATTGTGTGAGTTTACGGATCCGATATTTCAGAATAAAGCAGAACTAAGGACAAGAGCACAGTAGGGGTGGGATGGGGTGGCAGCCGAGGGGCAGGGCCGCTGTGTGGATGGCTACGGTTAGAGAGCCTCATGTACTTGTTAAAGTTTTTGGATTCTGATGCTAAAAACTATGGCTTTTACTGCTATCCCAGTAAATCCAGTGAAATAGTGATTTGCTCTGGCTTCATCGGTGATATTCAAGAAGGTAAGTGCATTTTAATATTTAAAATATACTTTTAACAATTAGTAAGCTGGAAAAGTTGGCAGAATTGGACAGTTTTTATGAGCTTGTAGCTTACACTGAAGAAAGAGAAGGGGAAGGGAAAGCGGAGTCTGCTGTGTGTTTCCCAGAGAGGAGCCATAGTTACCCATCCGCCAGGAGCGCACAAGGGGCTATGTTTAGAACAGAGTAGCCGCAGTTATTGTCCGTGATTGACTTACAGTGTGCTGTTCTGTCTTTTTGTCTTTAATAGATTATCTACGTCAAAGTTATGGGTTATCTATGGATTTTAATTCGCCAAATGATTATAATAAACTGGTGCTTTCACTGTTATCTGGACTCCCAAACGAAGTGGACTTCGCCATTAATGTGTGCACTCTCCTCTCAAACGAAAGCAAGCACGTCATGCAGCTTGAAAAAGATCCCAAAATCATCACTTTATTACTTGCTAATGCTGGGGTGTTTGATGACAGTAAGTTTTAGTGAACTTTGAGTGCAAATTTTTCATTTTTTTTAATTGTTTTATTGAATATTTTATGTATTTCCATTTCAAATGTTATCCCCTTTTCCCCCTCTCCAATCCCCACTCCCGCTGGTTCTTTAAAGATGCTCCCACTCCCACCTCAACGCCCTGGCGTTCCTCTACATTGGGGAAACGAGCCTTCACAGGACCAAGGGCCTCTGCTCCTATTAATGCCAAACAATGCCATCCTCTTCTACAAATACAGCTGGAACCATGGGTCCCTCCATGTGGACTCTGGTTGGTGATTTAGTCCCTGGGAGCTCTGAGGGTCTGGTTACTTAATATTGTTGTTCTTCCTATAGGGTTGCAAACCCTTTCAGCTCCTTCATTCCTTTCTCTAACTCCTACATTGGGGTCCCGGTGCTCAGTTCCATGGCTAGCTGCAACCATCCTCATCTGTATCAGTAAGGCTCTGGCAAAGCCTCTCAGGAGTTAACTATATTAGGCTCCTGTTAGCAAGCACTTCTTGGCATCAGCAATAGTGACTGGGTTTGGTGGCTGCATTTGGGATGGATCCCCAGGTGAGACAGTCTCTGGATGACTTTCTTTCAGTCTCTGCTCCACTCTTTATCCCTCTATTTCCCCCTGTGAGTATTTTGTTCCCCCCTTCTAAGGATTGAAGCATCCACATTTTTGTCATCTTGAGCTTCTTGTGGTCTGTAAATTGTATCTTGGGTATTCCGGGCTTTTGGGATAATATTTAATTATCAGTAAGTATATATCATGTGTGTTCTTTTGTGATTCAGTTACCTCACTCAGGATGATATTTTCCAGTTCCATCCATTTGCCTATGAATTTCATAAAGTCATTGTTTTTGATAGCGGAGTAGTACTCCATTGTGTAGATGTACCATATATTCTGTATACATTCCTCTGTTGAAGGGCATCTGGGTTCCCAGCTTCTGGCTATTATAAATAAGGCTACTGTGAACATAGTGGAGCATGTGTCCTTGTTGGATGTTGGAGCATCTTTTGGGTGTGTGCCAGGAGTGGTAAATCTGGCCCTGCAGGTAGTACTATGTCCAATTTCCTGAGGAACCTCCAGACTGATTTCCAGAATGGTTGTACCAGTCTGCAATCCCACCAACAATGGAGGAGTGTTCCTCTTTCTCCACATCCTCGCCAGCATCTGCTGCCACCTGAGTTTTTGGTCTTAGCCATTCTCACCGGTGTGAGGTGGAATCTCAGGGTTGTTTTGATTTCCATTTCCCTGATGACTGAGGATGTTGAACATTTCTTTAGGAGCTTCTCAGCCATTCGATGTTCCTCAGCTGAGAATTCTTTGTTTAGCTCTGTACCTTATTTTTTAATAGGGTTATTTGGCTCTCTGGAGTCTTAACTTCTTGAGTTCTTTGTATATATTGGATATTAGCCCTCTATCAGATGTAGGATTGGTAGAGATCTTTTCCCAATCTATTGGTTGCTGTTTTGTTCTATAGACAGTCCTTTGCCTTACAGAAGTTTTGCAATTTTCTGAGGTACTATTTGTCGATTCTTGATCTTAGAGCATAAGCCATTGGTGTTTTGTTCAGGAAATTTTCCCAGTGCCCATGTGTTCAAGACTCTTCCCCACTCTTTCTTCTATTAGTTTGAGTGTATCTAGTTTGATCCACTTGGACTTGAGCTTTGTACAAGAATTTAAGAGTGGATTGATTTGCCTTCTTCTACATGCTGACCACCACTTGAACAAGCACCATTTGTTGAAAATGGTCTTTTTTCCACTGGATGATTTTTGCTCCTTTGTCAAAGATCAAGTGACCATAGGTGTGTGGGTTCACTTCTGGGTCTTCAATTCTATTCCATTGATCTACCTGCCTGTCTCTGTACCAATACCATGCAGTGTTTTTTTTTTTTAAAATCACGATTGCTCTGTAATATAAGCTTGAAGTCAGGGGTGTTGATTCCCCTAGAAGTTCTTTCATTGTTGAAACTAGTTTTTGCCATCCTGGTTTTTTTTTGTTATTCGAAATGTATTTGTGAATTGCTCTTTCCTACTCTGAAGAATTGAGTTGGAATTTTGATGGGGATTGCATTGAATCTGTAGATTGTTTTTGGTAAAACGACCATTTGTACTATACTAATCCTGCCGATCCATGAGCATGGAAGGTCTTTCCATCTTCTGAGATCTTCTTCAGAGACTTGAAGTTCTTATCATACAGATGTTTCACTTGCTTGGTTAGAGTCACATCAAGGTATTTTATATTATTTGTGACTATTGTGAAGGGTGTCATTTCCCTAATTTCTTGCTCAGCCTGTTTATCCTTTGAGTGGAGGAAGGCTACTGATTTGTTTGAGTCATTTTTATACCCAGCCCCTTTGCTGGAATTGTTTATCAGGCTTAGGAGTTCTCTGGAATTTTGGGGGTCACTTAGGTATACTATCATATCATCTGCAAATAGTGATATTTTGACTTTTTCATTTCCAATTTGTATCCCTTTGACCTCCTTTTGTTGTCTGATTGCTCTGGCTAGGACTTCAAGTACTACATTGAACAGGTAGGGAGAGAGTGGGCAGCCTTGTCTGGTCCCTGATTTTAGTGGGATTGCTTCAAGATTCTCTCCATTTAGTTTAATGTTAGCTACTGGTTTGCTGTATCTTGCTTTTACTATGTTTAGGTATGGGCCTTGAATTCCTATTCTTTCCAGGACTTTAACAAGAAGAGGTGTTGAATGTTGTCACGTGCTTCCTCAGCATCTAGTGAGATGATCATGTGCTTTTATTTCTTTGAGTTTGTTTATATAGTGGATTACGTTGTTGGATTTCTGTATATTGAATCATTCCTGCATCCCTGGAATGAAGCCTACCTGATCATGGTGAATGATCGTTTTGATGTGTTCTTGGATTCAGTTTGCGAAAATTAATTATTGACTATATTTGCATCAATATTCATGAGGGAAATTGGTCTGAAGTTCTCTTTCTTTGTAGGGTCTTTGTGTGGTTTATGTGTAAGCATAACTGTGGCTTCAAAGAAGGAATTGGGTAGTGTTCCTGCTGTTTCTGTTTTGTGGAACAGTTTGAAGAGTATTGGTATGAGGTCTTTGAAAGTCTGATAGAATTCTGTACTAAACCCATCTGATCCTGACCTTTTTTTGGTTAGGAGACTTAATGCTTGCTTCTATTTCTTATGGGACTATTTAGATAGTTTAAGTGATCCTGATTTAACTTTGGTACCTTGTATCTGTGTAGAAAATTGTCCATTTCCTCCAGATTTTCTGGTTTTGATGAGTATAGGCTTTTGTACTAGGATCTAATACTTTTTTTTAAATGTCCTCAGTTCCTGTTCTGTCTCCCTTTCATTTCTGATTTGGTGATTTGGATGCTGTCTCTGTGCCCTCTGGTTAGTCTGGCTCAGGGTTTATCTATATTTTGTTGATTTTTCTCAAATAACTTGCTCCTGGTTTTGTCGATTCTTTGTATAGTTCCTTTTGTTTTTACTTGGTTCATTTCAGCTCTGAGTTTAATTATTTTCTGCTGTCTACTCCTCGTGGGTGTGTTTGTTTCCTTTTGTTCTAGAGCTTTCTGGTGTGCAATCAACCTGCCAATGTATGCTCTTTCCAGTTTCTTTTTGGAGGTACTCAGAGCTATGCATTTTCCTCTTAGCACTTCTTTCATTGTATCCCATAATTTTGGCTGTGTTACACCTTCATTTTCATGAAATCTTTAAAAGTCTGTAATTTCATTTTTTATTTCTTCCTTGACCAAGTTATCATTGAGTAGAGCGTTTTTCAGCTTCCATGTGTTTGTGGGCTTTGTGTTGTTTTTGTTGTTACTGAAGGCCAGCCTTAGTCCGTGGTGATCTGATAGGATGTATGAGACTATTTCATTCTTTTTGTATCTGTTGAGGCCTGTTTTGTGACCAATTACATGGTCAATTTTGTAGAAGGTACCATCAGGTGCTAAGAAGTTATTTTCTTTTGGTTTAGAGTGAAATATGTTCTATAGATATCTGTTAAATCCAAATGGTTCATAACTTCTGTTAGTCTATCTATGTCTCTGTTTAGTTTCTGTCTCCATGATCTGTCCACTGCTGAGAGTCGGGTATGAAGTCTCCCACTATTACTGTGTGAGGTGCAATGTGTGTGCTATAAGCTATAAGGTTTCTTTTATGAATGTGGGTGCCCTTGCATTTGAAGCAAAGATGTTCAGAATTGAAAGTTCATCTTGGAAGATTTTTCCTTTGATGAATATGAAGTGTCCTTACCTTTTTTTTGATAACTTTTAGTTGAAAGTCAATTTTGTTCGATATTAGATTGGCTATTCCAGCTTGTTTCTTAGGACCATTTGCTTGGAACCTTTTTTTTCCAGCCTTTTACTCTGACATGTTGTCTGTCTATGTCTTTTTTTTTTTTTTTTTTTTTTTTTTTTTTTTTTTTTTTTTGGTTTTTTTTTTTTTCGGAGCTGGGGACCCGAACCAGGGCCTTGCGCTTCCTAGGTAAGCACTCTACCGCTGAGCTAAATCCCCAGCCCCTGTCTATGTCTTTTCATTGGAGAATTGAGTCCATTGATGTTGAGATAGATTAAGGAATAGTGATTGTTGTTTCCTGTTATTTTTTGTTTTTAGAGGTGGACTTGCTTTTCTGTAGATATCTTCTTTTGTTGAAAAAAGATTACTTTCTTGCTTTTTCCAGGGTGTAGTTTCCCCCCTTGTGTTGGAGTTTTCCATCTATTATCCTTTGTAGCGCTGGATTTGTAGAAAGATATTGTGTAAATTTGGTTTTGTCATGGAATATCTTGGTTTCTCCATCTATGTTAATTAAGAGTTTTGCAGGATACAGTAACCTGGGCTGGCATTTGTGTTCTCTTAGGGTCTGTGTGACATCTGTCCAGGATCTTCTGGCTTTCATAGTCTCTGGCGAGAAGTCTGGTGTAAGTCTGATAGGTCTGCCTTTATGTGTTACTTGACCTTTTTCCCTTACTGCTTTTAATATTCTTTGTTTTGTGCATTTGGTGTTTTGACTATTATGTGATGGGAGGATTTTCTTTTCTGATCCAATCTATTTGGAGTTCTGTAAGCTTCTCGTATGTTTATGGGCATCTCTTTCTTTAGGTTAGGGACGTTTTCTTCTATGATTTTGTTGAAGATATTTACTGGTCCTTTGAGCTGGGAGTCTTCACTCTCTTCTATACTTATTGTCCTTATGTTTGATCTTCTCATTGAGTCCTGGATTTCCTGGATGTTTTGGGTTAGGAGCTTTTTGCGTTTTTCATTCTCTTTGACTGTTGTGTTGATGTTTTCTATGGCATCTTCTGCCCCTGAGATTCTCTCTTCTATCTCTTGTATCCTATTCATGATGCTTGCATCTATGACTCCTGACCTCTTTCCTAGGTTTTCTATCTGCAGTGTTGTCTCCCTTTATGATTTGTTGTTTCTATTTTTATGTTTAGATCCTGGATGGTTTTGTTCAATTACTTCACCTGTTTGGTTGTGTTTTCCTGTAACTCTTTAAGGGATTTTTGTGTTTCCTCTTTAAGGGCTTCTACTTGTTTACTTGTATTCTTCTGTATTTCTTTAAGTGATTATGTCCTTTTTAAAGTCCTCTATCATCTTCATGAGATGTGATTTTAAATCAGAATCTTGCTTTTCAGCTGTGTTGGGATATCCAGTACTTGCTGTGGTGGGAGAACTCGGTTCTGATGATACCACATAGTCTTGGTTTCTGTTGCTTATGTTCTTGCACTTGCCTCTCACCACCTGCTTATCTCTGATGTTAGTTGGTCTTGCTGTCACTGACTGGAGCTTGTCCCTCCTGTGAGCATTTGAGCCTGCGGTCATAGGAGAGAGAGCACTCCTGGGAGACCAGCTCTCTCCAGGCAGGCTTTGCGCCTGGAGGGCTGTGGAGCAGCCTTAGTTCTGGGCACATATGGAGACTTGGAAGGGTCCTCCCCCAGGCTGCTCCACAGTTCCTGTGCCCTGTGAGCTTCTGCCTGGCCCCTCTGTGGACGGTGGAGAGAGAGTGGGGTCTCACCTGTGGGCTTGGGAGAGAGAGCACTCCTGGGAGACCAGCTCTCTCTGGGCAGGATTTGGGTACAGAGGGCTATTGGACAACCTTAGCTCTGGGCGCAGATGGAGAATGGTTTTTAAGAAGAAAAATATCAGTTTATTAATTTATTTCAATATTTTAGAGATTTGTGGGGTTTTTCCTTTTTACCTTTAAAAGCCAGTTATTTGCAAATGAATTCATTTTAGTGTATTTTGATTCGTATTAAGTTGTAAACTTTACAAACTTTGTATTTGGTATTTTCTAGCAAAGAGTGTTGAGAATTTGCCATAAACGTATTTTATAATAATGCTAGTGTAAGGATATGTAAAGCTTAGCTTCTTCCTCTGCCTGAACTACTTCTGTGTGAGGAAGGAACAGTGACGTTATCTCTGGTTTTATTGAAACTTTGAATATCAAAGTTTGTTAAATTTCTATTTCAGATTTGTAAAAAGATAAAATAAAATAAAAAATTAAACTTTTTCTTTTCCAGTCCTCCCCCTGGAATGACAATTCTGATTATTGATTATTAAATGCCTAGGCCATTAGCTTTGGTTCATTCCCTGACTTTGTAACTTAACCTTTCAAACTATTGTATGACTTCCCATGCTGAGTTAGTCCCTCAGGCCCAGCCAGCTTCTCCCTTCACATCGCCCGCCCTCAGCACCTCTCCTATCCTTCCCTGAGCTCAGCTACCTGCTGGCTTATGTGTACGTCCTGGCTCTCTCGGCTCTCTGCCTGCATCTCCTTTTATTCTCTCCCTTTTTCCCAGAATCCTCTCTCTTCTGCCAGTCTTCTACTTCTTCTCTCTTGCCTCACCTCATTGGCCATCGAGTTTTTTATTGGCAGGTGTTCCTTCAAAGAGACTCTGTCTACGCATGTGCACTGAGTGTTTTTGTGTGGTATTTTGACCCTTCAAATAAAGCTCGGCACTTAATAAAGAATGGACTTTTAAGGAACATTACTGAAGTCCTGCTATCTGGCCAGTGAATGGAGTTGGGTGTAAATAATGACTGCAGTGCATAGCCTAGAAGTAACTTGGTTTGCTTTGTCGGTGCTCTCCTGGGCTGTGTCTTCTCACATCCCTTAGGCATGTTGTGCCTGCAGTACTGCAGTCTAGAGTGTTAAGCTCGGCAAACGCTGTCATCTCAACACTTTGTCTGGGTGTCCTGGCACTCCTGAGGAGGAGGCAGAGGCAGTCGGCTCTCACCTTAAGACTAGCTATGCTGCAGAGTGATGAAACTATGTCCACCAGTTAAGAGAAAAACAAGCACCAAGAACCCATTGGCTTTAAGGGCTGGGAGGTGGCTCAGTGGGCTTAGAACGCACCTAAAGCTGGAGTGTGATGGTGTCCATTTGCCATCCGTTCCTCCTGAGGCAACCAAGATGTGTGACAGAGACAGAAGAACCCGGAGGGAGGTCCCTGCTGGAGCCAACTGTAAGGCTTTTCACAGAGGAAGGTAGGAAGGCTTCCTGGTTGGCCTCTGACTGCCAGTGTGGGGCTCTCTCATCCAGTGTGGGGCTCTCTCACATCCAGTGTGGGGCTCTCTCATCCAGTGTGGGGCTCTCTCTCCAGTGTGGGGCTCTCTCATCCAGTGTGGGGCTCTCTCACATCCAGTGTGGGGCTCTCTCTCATCCAGTGTGGGGCTCTCTCACATCCAGTGTGGGGCTCTCTCTCTCATCCAGTGTGGGGCTCTCTCTCATCCAGTGTGGGGCTCTCTCACATCCAGTGTGGGGCTCTCTCTCATGGAGTGTGGCGGTCTCTCAATCAGTGTGGCGCTCTCTCATCCAGTGGGGGGCTCTCACATCCAGTGTGGGGCTCTCTCACATCCAGTGTGAGGCTCTCTCACATCCAGTGTGAGGCTCTCTCACATCCAGTGTGGAGCTCTCTCACATCCAGTGTGGGGCTCTCTCATCCCGTGTGTGGCTCTCTCTCATCCAGTGTGGGGGTCTCTCATTCAGTGTGGGGCTCTCTCACATCCAGTGTGGGGCTCTCTCACATCCAGTGTGGGTCTCTCTCTCATCCAGTGTCTCTCTCACATCCAGTGTGGGGCTCTCTCCTCCAGTGTGGGGCCAGTGTGGTGCTCTCTCTCCCCCTGTGGGGGGCTCTCTCTCACCCTGTGTGGGGCTCTCAGTGTGGGCTCTCTCATCCAGTGTGGGGCTCTCTCTCATCCAGTGTGGGGCTCTCTCATCCAGTGTGGGACTCTCTTTCATCCAGTGTGGGGCTCTCTCACATCCAGTGTGGGGCTCTCTCACATCCAGTGTGAGGCTCTCTCATCCAGTGTGGGGCTCTCTCATCCAGTGTGGGGCTCTCTCTCATCCAGTGTGGGGCTCTCTCACATCCAGTGTGGGGCTCTCTCACATCCAGTGTGAGGCTCTCTCTCATCCAGTGTGGGGGTCTCTCTCATCCAGTGTGGGGCTCTCTCTCATCCAGTGTGGGGCTCTCTCACATCCAGTGTGGGGCTCTCTCATCCAGTGTGGGGCTCTCTCTCATCCAGTGTGGGGCTCTCTCACATCCAGTGTGGGGCTCTCTCTCATCCAGTGTGGGGCTCTCTCACATCCAGTGTGGGGCTCTCTCTCATCCAGTGTGGGGCTCTCTCTCATCCAGTGTGGGGCTCTCTCACATCCAGTGTGGGGCTCTCTCTCATCCAGTGTGGGGCTCTCTCACATCCAGTGTGGGGCTCTCTCACATCCAGTGTGGGGCTCTCTCTCATCCAGTGTGGGGCTCTCTCTCATCCAGTGTGGGGCCCTCTCACATCCAGTGTGGGGCTCTCTCACATCCAGTGTGGGGCTCTCTCATCCAGTGTGGGGCTCTCTCACATCCAGTGTGGGGCTCTCTCACCTCCTGCGCTCTCTCATCCAGTGTGGGGCTCTCTCATCCAGTGTGGGGCCGTCTCACATCCAGTGTGGGGCTCTCTCTCATCCAGTGTGGGGCTCTCTTTCATCCAGTGTGGGGCTCTCTCACATCCAGTGTGGGGCTCTCTCACATCCAGTGTGGGGCTCTCTCTCATCCAGTGTGGGGCTCTCTCTCATCCAGTGTGGGGCTCTCTCTCATCCAGTGTGGGGCTCTCTCACATCCAGTGTGGGGCTCTCTCACATCCAGTGTGGGGCTCTCTCATCCAGTGTGGGGCTCTCTCCCATCCAGTGTGGGGGTCTCTCATTCAGTATGGAGCTCTCTCATCCAGTGTGGGGCTCTCACATCCAGTGTGGGGCTCTCTCACATCCAGTGTGGGGCTCTCTCACATCCAGTGTGGGGCTCTCTCACATCCAGTGTGGGGCTCTCTCACATCCAGTGTGGGGCTCTCTCACATCCAGTGTGGGGCTCTCACACCCAGAGCTCGGTGGCGGCTAAGCCTGCTTGTGTGCTTGTTTAAGTGCTTACTTATCTTACGGAGTTGTTATTTACTAGCATTTTCTACAAAAGACGTCTTGCTCTGTTTTTTAAAGTATTAATTGTTTAGTCATTTCTGAAATCAGGATGGGGATGTTGTTGGTAGCCTAGCACTCTATAGTACCACCATCTTGTTTAGTTCCTTACTGTGGTTTCTTCCCTACAAAAGGAAGCTTGTGTAGGGACATTTTTTCCTTTACTATATATATAACTTTTAAAAAAACATGGGCATGTTTTAAAAGATTTTTAACTCTGTGTGTGTGTGTGTGTGTGTGTGTGTGTGTGTGTGCGCTTGCACGTGCACACACAGACAAGAGCAGTGCCCACAGAGCCCACAGAGGAAGTCGGATATGCTGGCCTGGAGATACAAGTGGTTGTGGGCCTCCTACAAGAGTGCCCAGAGCTGGGTCCTCTGGGACAGGACTGCACAGAGTCTTAACAGCGAAGCCTTCTTTTCAGCTGACAAAAAAACAAGTTTCGGTTTTATGTTGCTAGGAATCAAACTTAGGGCCTCATATGTGCTCTTACCAGTAAAATATCTCTAGCTAGAGTTGTGTATTTTTAATGAAGAAACACAGAATGTTTGAAGCTCAATTAAAACGATTGTTATTTACGCCTGGTATGTAGTACTGTGGTTTATTATGAAACGATTTTTATCAAACACGATATATGGAAATGTAGTTTTACTGTTTTTAAAAGCTACATAATATGAAGGGCTCGTTAACTGCATTTCTGCTGTTTGTTCTCTTAGCTTTAGGCTCGTTCTCTACTGTCTTTGGAGAAGAATGGCGAGAGAAGACTGACAGAGACTTTGTTAAGGTAACTCACAAACAGATGCTGACCCATGGAGTGTCCCCGCCAGGCCGCGTGCAGTCCTGTGGGCTGACTGCGCTCACACGCAGCAGCACCTCTGTCTTTAGCAGAAGCGCTCCCATGCAGCCTCTTTAGAGGCTGTGACTGCATAAGAAATTGTTTAAGGTCTCTAACGAACAGAAATGAAATTCTTGTGTTCTTTAGTTCACTTCTAAGGTAAGGATAGGTAATAATAGCAGAAAATATTTAAAGTTTTAAATTCCTAGGATGAATTTAAGGAAATTTTATTTTTATGAGTATTCTAAAACTGTAGGATTTAAAAAGAAATAATCTTGAATGGGACATGACTCTGAATAATGAGTAGGTCTGACTTATAGAAAAACATCTGTGAATACATTTTTAGAAAGGGTCTAGTTACGAATTGTAGGTCAGGAACCACACAAAGACATGGACAAATTGTTTTCACATTTATATTTTTGTTAGTTTGGATTTCAGATAAAACCTGAGAGGCATGCTGCTTACACCTTCAATCCTGGCATTCGTGTAGCTAGGCGGGGGAGGGAGAACTCCGAGTTACAGGCCAGCCTGGCCTGTGTAGTGAGTTCCAGCGAGGATTCCTAGTGAGATGGTCTCAAAGCAGAGAGGGTGGGGCTGGGGAGCAGCAGCTGTTGCCACCACCACCAGGTACGTTAGCACACACCTGTAATTCAGGTTCTCTAGACACTGAGGCATGGGGTTTGCTGTGAGTTTGACACTAGCCAAGGTTACAGAGAGCAAGTACCTGGATACCCTGGACTCCTTAGTGAGACTTTTTTTTAAAACAACCCACAAATAATAGCATACTTATTTATTATCTGAGTGTATAATCTGTCATGTCATTAAGTTACAGAATGCAGACTCTACACATGGGAATGTATTCAATTTTTAAACTAATGCTTAGAGTTGGGATGGAGTTCAGCTCAATCAGTAAACCCCTTGCAAGAGGACTGGAGTAGACCTCTGGAACTCACGTCAGCAGTGTATGCCGTTGTAATCTCTGGCTGAGCGCACCGAGACACAGATCCCTGGGGCTCGCAAGCTGGCCCAGGTAGCCATTGGGGAGCTCCAGGCCAGTGAGAGGCTTTGTCTCAAAGATTTCTTTTATGGTTCATTAGTGGTTCCTGTGAGCCTTAAAAGAGTTTTTATGTTGCTATGTTGGACATGGTGTCTATTAATGACTGTCATTCAGTGAAAAATGAAGTAACGAAATTGCCAACTATGATATAAATGTTTATATCATTTACTTCAGCTTTTGCTTCATATATCTGAACTCCTGTTATTAATCGTATCCATACTTGAGATGACTATGTTTTCCATTTCTTTGCCAAAATGTCCAAGTTTTTATCTCTTTGGCCCTCCTCTCCATGATCAGTTTGACGTCCACATCTGGTATTTTATTATTCACTGTACTTGTGACCTTTTCCTCATTGGCTATTGGACATTGTGTTTGTTTAAAAACTTAGTTCTTTTCAATTTTTGCCAAATACCATAAGACTTTGCATGTGCAATAGATGCTCAGCGGCCTAGGGCAGCTAGAAACCTTTGTTTATACCAATAGCTCCACATTCCTACTGTAATACTGATGCTCCAGTCACAGGCATTGGCAGACTGGAGTTTTATCAGATATAGCAGGGTAAAGCGTTAGTTCTTAGCCTTAAAAACACTTCGACAGTTGTAGGTTTTGACTCCTATCTTTCTGCTTACGGTTCAAAGACAGTGGGAGATACTGGAAAGCAATTTAAACATTTGCCCCACCATCTGCACTTGTGCATAGAGAGACACCGTGGTTATATCGAATTCATTCATAGGTGTGATCAGTGCCTCCCATAGTTTACATACATGATCTGCATAAACCATAGTCTCCCTAGTTGTAAAACAGTCTGAGAACATGTATGATTCCCTGTGCGTAGCAAATCTCAGATGCTTCGGATCGCACTGCGGTTTGGTATTAGAACACCTACCTACAGGTAACGAGACTGCTGAGGAGATTCTTGATTCCACTTAATTTAATGAATAGAAAGATGGCATTTTTCTCCCCATACAAATTCCCACAATACCTTACAAGGTCCTTTGAACCCAGACTAAGAACCTTTGGTCTACAAAAGTTTTATGTTAAGCTATATGGAAAGTGGGTGATTATGTGAAAGCCTTAAATCCATAGATTGTAACACTCTTCAGAGGAGCTGAGAAAAGCAGCATAGAAATATTATACTTTTACAGACTGTATGATTATTATTATTATTCAACTGTATGTTGAATTTGTTTCAATTCAACAGCATTTAAGTTATTTCTCATTACAGTTTTGGAAAGACATTGTGGATGACAATGAAGTGCGAGATCTCATTTCTGACAGAAACAAGGCTCATGGTAAGTCAGCACAAGTCGCTTTAGTGCACACTCTTAAAGTAACAGTAATACATGAAATAGCGAATCAAGGGAAATTTGTATTTTCTGTTGTAGAAGATACACCAGGAGAATGGATTTGGGAATCTTTATTTCATCCACCTCGAAAGCTGGGCATTAATGACATCGAAGGACAGCGAGTTCTTCAGATTGCAGTGATTTTGCGAAACCTTTCCTTTGAGGAGAGCAATGTTAAGCTCTTGGCAGCTAATCGCACCTGTCTTCGTTTCCTATTACTCTCTGCACATAGTCATTTTATTTCATTAAGGCAATTAGGCCTTGACACGTTAGGAAATATTGCAGCTGAGGTAAGCATGTGGCAGATCCTTAGCGTGGCTTTTCTTTTCATCCACACTTACTTTACAATTGGCAACTACAATTTCAAAATATTACATTTTGTATCTGCTTGCATTTGCCAAATTCTAAATGATATTTTTGTGTGTGTGTGTGTGTGTGTGTGTGTGTGTGTGTGTGTGTGTGTGTGTGTGTGTGTGTGGGGAAAGGTGGGGCAGAAGCATATTTTTATGGAAACAATTTGAAGTGGTCCAGGCTTAGCGGTAACTGTCCACTAGCACAGCACTGTCTCGCTGGTGTTTGTGAAATCTGAGGTGCAGAGCTTAGGCAGTGCACAGGGCACTGACTCTGTTCTTCCTTCTCTCCTTGCAGCTTTTACTGGACCCTGTTGATTTCAAAACCACTCATCTGATGTTTCATACTGTTACGAAATGCCTGATGTCAAGGGATAGGTTTTTAAAGATGAGGGGTAAGGACTCAAATACTTAGTTATCACATGTGAACAAACTATTATTTATTTCAAGCACAAAAATGTCTGTGTTTTTGCAGGCATGGAAATTTTGGGAAATCTTTGCAAAGCAGAGGATAATGGTGTTTTGATTTGTGAATATGTGGATCAAGATTCATATAGAGAGATAATTTGTCACCTCACTCTGCCTGATGTGCTGCTCGTAACCTCAACTCTAGAGGTGCTCTACATGCTCACCGAAATGGGGGACATTGCCTGCACAAAGATCGCAAAAGTAGAAAAGAGCATAGGTAAGACAGAACCAGCACTTCCTACAGTGTTTTGGTTTTTTGTTTTTTCAATTATAATTTCTTTTATTTTGTGTCAGGGTCTTATGTAGCCAAGTCCAGCTTCAAATTCACTATATATCCAAAGCTGATCTCCCCCGTCCCCACCGTCTCCTGAGTGCTGGGGTCACAGCTGAGAGCCACCACCTGTTTGCTTCAGTGCTGGGATCAAACCCAGGGCTTTGTGTGCGCTCGACAGCCAAGCACCCTGCACAACTGAGCTGCACTTCCCACCCAGGTGTTTGCTTTACTGAGGAAAGTGAGTTCTGTACTATGTGAGAGCCTTGGTTTTCCTGTGCAGTGTTAAAGCGGCATTAATCCTTCAGACGTACAACTCGTATTATCCTTAGGGATAAGAATCGTGTTTTGTGTGACTCACATGGATTTGTAGCTGTCAACACTCCCTTTCCTCTCCATATGCCGTGGTGTATTTCAGATCTAAGGCGGCAGCACTGCCTGACTCTTTCAGAACTTCCTTCTCAAGCGGTCAGTCAAGTCTTCAGTGACTGACGCTGTCTGAGATGCTCCCTTCTGCCTGTCCACATTCTTACCAAGGCACAGCCTTAAAAGTCACCCCTGTAACCTTGCTAGTTTAGGTACATCACTGAAGCCTGTCATGCTAGTGTTTTGTTCAGAAGCTAAAGTGAGGCCTTACTTATGTAGAAACACTACAATCAAAGGTAATAAAAATTTAGCGTGAAATTTTGTTACTGAGAAATTAAAAGGTCACTTCTCTTATCAACGATCCCCAAATCAGAACAAATACCAGAATCGCTTTGGAAACATTTAAAAATAGAGACACCTAGTCTCTACCTCAGAGACAGTCGTCATGTACCATGATTCACAGCCTGGCATTGCTCTGTAATAGTGTAAGTGCTGTGACACTAACGCCTCTTCTTTACTTTCAGACATGCTCGTGTGTCTGGTCTCCATGGACATTCAGATGTTTGGCCCTGATGCACTGGCTGCAGTGAAGCTTGTCGAACATCCAAGCTCCAGTCACCAAGTTTTATCTGAAATGAGGCCACAGGCTATAGAGCAGGTCCAAACCCAGACCCACGGGGCACCTGGCCCAGGTTAGTGCTTTCACGTGGTCCTGTCTGGTCCTGTATGCTATGGGTGTGTAAGACTTAATACGCAGGGCAAGCTCCAGTGTGCAGTACAGGAAGTCGTGTTCACAGAAGAGTTGCTAAGGAAGATTTTATGCTTCTGGTTCCGTACCTAGGCTACATTGTAGATACAGCAAGATCAAAGTGAGCACAGAGGGAGAGGGAGGATTAGATGAAACAGAGGAATCAAGTTCAGTACAATCAAAAACTCTGAGGGATGTGCAAGTAGCCAGTGCTTATTGTGTTGTATAGTGTGAGACCTGTACATACCTGAGCAGGTTAACGGCATTGGCTTCCCGTTCACTTGAATGATCAGGGCATGTGTACTTGGTACCCCTAGTATTCTGGGAACCGAGTATTTTATGTGTATGAGTGTTTTGCATGCATATTTGTTTATGTACCGTGTGGTTGCAAAAACCAAAAGAAGGTCCTTTTACTGGAGTTACAGATGGTTTAAGCCACCATGTGGTTGCTGGGAATTGAACCTGAGTCCTCCAGAAGAACAGCACGTGCTGACCCATCTCTCTAGTCCTCCTCTCCCATTCTTAGATGTCAGATCTGAGGCCATGGGGTCAGACAGAGCTCAGCAATAGACACACGTGTAATCTTATCTATATGTGTACATAACAACAGACGCAGACATGCATGCATGTGGGTCTTACTCTTGGCATTCCATGGCTCAGCTCTGTTTGGTTTGAAAATATTTAATTATAAGGCAGACTAATAATTAGCCTTCTCTGTAGACTCTGGCTCCTTTTAGTCACCATCTTTTATTTCAGCACATTTAGCTTTTTTGGGGGGTGGGGATCAATTTTCTCTCCCCATTTGTCCCAGCAAATCCATCTTCTACTTTCCGTGCCATCTGTTGCTGTCTGACTGGAGATGGTCTGTACAGTTAGTGTGGAGGTGAGCAGGGTGCCTCTCCTGTTGTTCTCTTAGTTCCTCAGCATGCCCGCTCTTTGTCCAAGACTGCTGCCTTCTTAACCTGCTCTGGGTAGCAGCCTTTCCATTCTTAGCACCTTCCATTTCTTGTTCTTGTTTTCTCCTTTTCCATACTAATAAACGCAGGTCTTTCTCACCTTCCCTCATAACCCCCAAACAAACAAACAAACAAATGAAAAATCCTCACAGGGCCAGGTGTGGTGGCAAGCAGATCTCTGTGAGTTCAAGGACAGTCTGGCTCGTTTACCAAGTGAGTTTCAGAACAGCCAAGCTACATAGTGAGATTTTGTTTCCAAGAGAGGAAAAAGCACCTCATTGTTCTCGATGTCATCACCCCAAATCTCATGATGGTCTTAGTGCTGTGGGCCTGGTGCTCCTCACGTTCAGTTATCGCCATCAAACGCAGACTATTCAAACTTATATTCTGCCCATGCGAAGTACGTAATACATGTTACATATCCCACTGTTCGCTGTGTTCTGCATACTCTGTGTGTGCTGAACCTCTATGCCAGAGCGGAACAGATGTACTGTAAAAGGCAGTAATAGAGCCCGTTGCCTACCCTTGGGTGTAATTATCAAACAGCAAGTGAGCTGGTGTGTGGGGTACTGACTCCCCTGTCAGCTCAGCACTAGGGAGGCAGAGGCAGGAAGCTCTTGAATCATGGCCAGCCTGGGCTGCTTAGTGAGGCCTCATCTCTAAATAAACAGGCCCCTATACGTTTAATTGAGAAAGCTTTAGTCAATGTACAACAGTTTATCAAAATAAACAGGTAATATTGCCACTTACATGAGCGAAGAAAGTCTTTTTATCCTCACGGGAGAGACTGAAGCTTCAGTGAGCGTATGGAGAGGTGCGTCTAACAGAGTAGCAGAGTGGCTAAGTCCACCCAGAGTGGGTCTACCCAGGAGACCCTTTAATGCCAGGTGGTAGTTTTGCCTTGTGGATGCCCTTATGAATGATCTTAGAGTTTCCTTTGACCTCAGCAGATGACCCTAACCTCTGATCTAGGCTTTAGTTTTCATTTGTCTAATGAATACAATTGAGTATTAATCCCTAGGATTTTCACTTAGGTAGTGTTTCATTAACAAAAGTAGATGTAGGGTTCTAGACACCCAAAAAGACTTACTTTGAGCTAGAAAGCATTCAATTAGTTATTCTTTGTAGATGGGAATTTTTTCCTCTCGTAGTTTAATACTGCTCTCTTATGGAATGATCATCTCTAAACCTTTTGCTCTTTCCTTTGTTATTCTGAATGCTTTTATCTTGTTTTAGGTCAGCATGTGAATTTCATCATAATTTAAATGGGTGTGGACTAAGGCTGTGGGCTAGAGTTAAAGCCCACCCAGAGCATGCACACCCCCAGAGCATGCACAGCCCCAAATCTGTCTTATCTGCCAGAAAGATAGAGACTGTGTAAGGCCTGCCATTGCTTATACCCACCCCAGCAGCCTTACAAAACTTAATCCACATTTGTCAGCCATAAAATAAACACTGAAAGTCAGCTTGCTTCTTTATGGCGCTCTGTTTAAAAGTTTGGTTTATCTTTACAAGTTTTAGTAAAAAGTAGTACACCAGACAGGAATAAATATAGGTTCTTCTAAATAATTATTAAGTACAAAACAAAGTGCTTGGAAGTATTTTCAATGTCCAGGAGCCATTAATATGGTATGTGTGTAAGCACATGCTGTTTATTGCTAGACTGGAACCAGCATTAATCCTGTCTTATCTTTTTTTTTTTTTAAACTGATGACAGTTTTCTCCACATCTACAGTGTATTGTAGTTATTTCCTCCTCCCAGTTTCTCTCCCTCCAGTCCTTCAACCCTTATAATCACCACTGTCCTTCTCCCATTCAAAGACTTGGTTTTGTCTGTGATGGAGATTAGCCAGGCCCACCTGTGCTGGCACTGGGCTGCTACGGGCAGTAGGCCACTAATGGGCAGTAAGCCGCTATGGGGCAGTAGGCCACTAATGGGCAGTAAGCCGCTATGGGCAGTAAGCCACTAGTGGGCAGTAAACTGCTATGGGCAGTAAGCCGCTATGGGCAGTAAGCTCATTTTTATTGCTCATTCGGCAACCAGAGCTCTCTGCTATCTTTTTCTTCTCTTTCTTTTAGTTAAAATCAAAGAATCATAAAATACTGTTGCTTCATTTTAAGATAGGCTTTACTTCTGAAAAGGTATTTACAAGGTACCATGATAAATATGCTTGCCACTTTAGCACAGTGGCTCAGGGACGTAGGAATGAGACAGTCATCTATGCCATACTTACAGCACAGATTTCTGAGTTCCATCTGAATTTGTCCTCAGGTGGGTGGACATTTAGAACAAGCTCCTGAGAGATGCTGATGCTGTCGCTCTAACCATGGGCTAAGAAAACGGAAGACATATTCAGTATTGAGCATTATTGTCCTCTCGTGCCCTGCTTCTGATGCTCACAAGTGCTTTGTGACGTGTGTTTGATCTCATTCTTGTCAAAACCTTACCAGTACAGATTTACTTCCTTTAAGACATGAGAATGTCTGTCCTAAAACCAAGCTAATAAACCTGGGAGAGAGGACATTGCTTTGGTGTTGGGGCTGGAGCACAGGCCTCAATGGTGCCAGCCTTGTGAAGCTAACTTTTATTATTTATATAAAGCAAAATTTTTTGTGTAGTTTTGAGACAGGTTCTTTTCATAAGGCTGAGGCTAGCCTCTGATTGGTAATCGTCCTGCTTTTTGTTCCGTCTTATATAGAACTTTTGTAGAATTACTGTTCATCTTTTAAACTTAAAAAATGAATTTATTACTTTCAATGCATTGTGTAACTGAGCTGACCCTAGCCTGTTTGTCTGTCCACTTGTTTACTTCTTGGTTGCAGTGCTGCAGTTAAATATAGGGCATAGCACCTAAGTTAGGCAAGCACGCCAGCATCTAGGGGGTCTCTTCAGCACGTCCTACCGGCCTGCGCCACCAGGACCGACATCTAGGGGGTCTCACGGAGATCTGCTGCTCGCCCAGATCTGCTCCTGCTTTGACCACTTCGTGGCTTGCTTTTTTTGCCTGTACTTACTCACTAAAGAATTGGGGAAAATAATAAAGATATAAAGTAGTCAATCAATTTCTAAAGATGGAACAAATAGTTTATATTGTTAGTAGCTAAATTATCCATTTTATTGTTGAATTATTATGAGGCTAAGCAAACTGGGAAGACCCTAAAACAATAGCACCTCGTAGGCGTGGTCACTTTGCTTCCTTTCTCTCGTTAGTGCATTCTCGTGTGCTCCCATACCTCTGTAGAGGGCTTTCTTCATAAATAAGAAGTGGTTCGGTGCCTATGAACGTAGCGTGCCTTGCTGTTTCCCAAGTGTCGTAGCTAACTGTCGTCTTCCTCAGCTTCCAGAGCAGTTGTAGCACAGCACGCCGCTCCCCCTCCAGGCATCGTGGAAATAGACAGTGAGAAGTTCGCTTGTCAGTGGTAAGTGTCTTCTTTCTATTAAGGCTTTAAAGCCACAGAAAAGAACCAGATTGAGCAGTCTCCCTGAGGCTTTAGTAAGAGGAGATCTGAGTTGTGTCAATTAGTCATGATTTAGAAGAAAAGAATTCATCAGTTTTCTCAATTAAAACAGCCTAACTGAAATGTCATTAAATTATGCCATTTAATGCCTCTGGAATAACATTTGTATTAAAAATTATCTTTTGCTTTATAGAAAATAGTATTTGTCAGCTTGCAAAGTCTGTTAAATTATTTTGTTAAGACTGGATTGAACTAGTGTTGAGAAAGTAAGACCAGGATTTTTGTTAAATATTGTCTTTTCTGTTTAAAGCAGGATTTTTTCTTTGTTAGGTTTTTGGCTTGTGTTTGAGGTAGGTCCTTGCTACGTAGCCCAGGCTGGCCTGGAACAGAGCCTCTCAAGTGCAGGGGTTCCAGGCAGACAGTAGCACACCTGCCTTAAAGCAAAACGTTTTATTCGGAGGGAATTTAATCAAGTGAAGACTAGCCAGCATGTCTACCTGAGGGAGAGCACCTGGACAGCCGTACTGTTCCCTTAGGAGACTGTCGTCCACCCTCTGCCACTCACTCTGCAAGCCGTCATGCAGAGCTGGGCAGCTTCTGTGCTGGGGACGAGTGCAGCGCTGCTTAGGAGGCCACCTGAAAGTCGCCAGCCTTCTCACTGTCCATCCCCAGCTCGAGTCCTGTCACTCTGCTCTGGGGTTTGTTGTTTCCATGCAGTGTTTCTGTGAGAGCATCCCGGACTCCCATGCTCTCCTCAGAGGAGACTCTGGTTTTAAGGGTCCTGATAGGCTTCCTTCGCCTTCCGTGTGTACACATGAGCCCCGCGTCTCCTCTTCTAATGCCGTTGGCTTTGCTAGCCTTCCACGTTGCACTTAAATGATACATTTTGTTTTTCACTCTTGAACTCTGAGACTATAGAGGATTGTGAAGGTTGAAAGAGCACAAACTGCCAGCACATGAAAATGTGAGTGTGTGTGCGTGTGCTCACACATGCTCACACTCCAGAACATTCCAGCCACTTTTGACAAGGAGAAAAGGAGATTGTTTTATCATTGTTACTATGATTAAATGTGTAAAGAAACAGGCATGGTAGCCATCTGAGTTCTGGACAGACTTTATAAGGCTAAGTTCCTTTAGGAAGAAGTATGTGTTGTTTGTTGTTAAGTAGCAAACGGAGGTGTTTTGAGATGAGCGTGCTGCTGCGTGGCATGCTTGATGGCATAATGAAAAGATTCGGGAATTCTTGGCTGAGAGAATTTGATGAGGAGTGGAGGGGGGATGGGATTCCATTTTCCACCATTTTCTTGGCCTTGGTGCCATTATGTTGCCCATGAGTAGGAGTTATTGCAAGACGGGCACAGCAGGCACCAGCACATAGCCCCTGGTAACACTGCTTCTCAGAGAAAGAATCCGTGTTGCTAACAGACCAGCTTCCTCTGCTGAGACCTGACTGTAGCCTTTGTTTATAGTTAAGTCTGGTAAATAATTGTTCTATTTCATTAAATCTGCCTAAAACTTACTCTGTATTTTTTAGTATTGACATGTGAGGTATTGAAACTTGAGTAGTTGAAGTAATTATTAGTATAAGACATTATCTTTTAATATAGCTAAACATAGGGTTTTCTATGGTATGTAATGTCTTTACTTCTCTCTCTTTTTTTAGGCTAAATGCTCATTTTGAAGTAAATCCAGATTGTTCAGTCTCTCGGGCAGAAATGTATTCCGAGTATCTCTCAACTTGTAGTAAATTAGCTCGTGGTGGCATCCTCACATCGACTGGGTTTTACAAGTGTCTTAGGTAATGTGCATAGCTCTTCTAAATGTAAGTCATGTTGGTTGGAGAAAAGAGCACAAGGCTGCTGGCTTCCCATCTCTCCTACTTGACCATTCCCATGTGTTGGTATTAGTGCACTGCAGGCTTAGGTCAGAGGCGCTCTACAAGCCACTGTGTAGACGCATGATGAGGGTTATCAAAGAAATGAAAGTAAGATATCAAATTCTCCTTTTCCTCCTATCTTCTTTCGCATGTTGGAGTTGTTCTTTACAAGTCTTAAATACCAATACAAAATAAGTGTCTGGCCAAAGATAAGACTTTTTGATATTCTGCTAAATTCATAAATGCTTTTAAACTGGTTATGTACAGAATTCTTAAAACTAAATATTAGTAATAATTGGTTTTTTTTTGTTTGTTTATTTAATGTATATGCGTACACTGTAGCTGTCTTCAGACATCAGGAAAGGGCATCAGATCCCATTACAGATGGTTGTGAGCCACCATGTGGTTGCTGGGAATTGAACTCAGGACCTCTGGAAGAGCACTCGGTGCTCTTAACCTCTGAGGCATCTCTCCAGCCCAGATGATGTTTTTAAGTTGGAGAGTTAGTCTTGTACTTGGTGTTCACTTCTACAGATGGTGACACTGGGAAGCATAGTGTTCTGCGCCTAAGCAGCAAGAGCAGTGTTCTGAGCATTACTGCAGGGGCATTACTGCAGGGGCTGGTGTTCTTGTGCTGGTCTTCATAAGTGAGTGTGTGTTGTTTTACAGAACAGTTTTTCCAAATCACACAGTGAAGAGAGTGGAAGACTCCAGTAGCAGCGGGCAGGCACATATCCACGTCATAGGCGTGAGACGGAGGGCTCTGCCGCTGCCCATTCAGATGTACTACCAGCAGCAGCCGGTTTCGACTCCTGTTGTTCGCGTCGATGCTGTTGCTGACGTGTCTCCAACTCCTTCACCTGCAGGTATCAGTTTTAAATTTTAATATTTATTTATTTTACTCAGAGGCAAGTCTTGGCTGTACTACCCATGTTGGCTTCAAACTTGGGATCCTCCTGAAAGCTAGGAGCAGGTCACATACCTAAGGTTTTAAATGTCTTAAATACTGCTAGTGTGTCTTCTGTTGTGAGGTAATAACCTGGCTCTGCTCTCTGCAGGGTTTCTCATGGCTGTCTTCAGACTAGTGTGTGTCTTCTTTCGTGACCTGAATCTCCCCACACTCTCCCCTTGTAGTAAGTAAGACATCCAGGGTCTTGCATTCGTTTCACTTGGAACTCTCCTTTTTTGTATATTCAGGAATCCCTCACGGATCACAAGCTGTGGGAAATCATTTTCAGAGGACTCCTGTCACCAATCAATCTTCAAATTTGACTGCAACACAAATGTCTTTTCCAGTACAAGGCGTTCATACTGTGGCACAGACTGTTTCTAGAATTCCACCAAATCCTTCAGTTCATACCCACCAGCAACAAAATTCTCCAGTGACTGTCATTCAGAATAAAGCTCCAATTCCCTGTGAAGTCGTTAAGGCAACAGTAATCCAGAACTCTGTGCCCCAGACAGCAGTTCCTGTGAGTATCGCTGTTGGAGGACCTGCACAGAGCTCTTTAGCTCAGAATCACAGTGCAGGGCCACAGCCTGTTACAGTTGTAAATTCTCAGACATTGCTTCACCACCCCTCTGTGATGCCACAGCCATCTCCACTACACACAGTGGTGCCAGGACAGATCCCGTCAGGAACTCCTGTCACAGTAATCCAGCAGACTGTACCACAGAGTCATATATTTGGACGAGTACAGAACATACCAGCATGTACGTCTACAGTTTCACAGGGTCAGCAGTTAATCACCACATCACCACAGCCTATGCACACTTCATCTCAACAGACAGCAGCTGGTAGCCAGCCACAGGACACTGTCATCATAGCACCTCCACAGTACGTAACGACTTCTGCATCCAGTATCGTCTCAGCAACTTCAGTACAGAATTTCCAGGTAGCTACGGGACAGGTAGTTACCATAGCTGGTGTTCCAAGTCCACAACCCTCCAGGGTGGGATTCCAGAACATTGCACCCAAGCCGCTTCCTTCTCAGCAAGTTTCATCGACAGTGGTACAGCAGCCTATTCAACAACCACAGCAGCCAGCCCAGCAAAGCGTAGTGATCGTAAGCCAGCCAGCTCAGCAAGGCCAGACTTACGCACCAGCCATTCACCAAATTGTTCTTGCTAACCCGGCCGCTCTCCCAACTGGTCAGACAGTTCAGCTGACCGGACAACCAAACATAACTCCATCTTCTTCACCATCACCTGTCCCAGCTACTAGTAACCAAGTCCCTGCGGCCATGTCATCTTCTTCCACCCTTCAGTCACAGGGACCACCTCCTACTGTCAGTCAGATGCTGTCTGTGAAGAGGCAGCAGCAGCAGCAGCATTCACCAGCGGCGCCAGCACAGCAGGTCCAGGTCCAGGTGCAGCCGCCGCAAGTCCAGGTGCAAGTGCAGCCGCAGCAGGCGGGTGCAGGAGTTGGTCAGCCCGCTTCCAGCGAGTCTAGTCTGATAAAACAGCTGCTGCTCCCAAAGCGGGGCCCTTCCACCCCAGGGGGTAAGCTTATCCTCCCAGCCCCACAGATTCCTCCCCCTAATAATGCCAGAGCCCCCAGCCCCCAGGTGGTCTATCAGGTGGCCAATAGCCAAGCAGCTGGCTTTGGCGCGCAGGGGCAGACCCCTGCTCAGCAGCTGCTGGTTGGACAGCCAAATGTTCAGTTGGTCCAAAGTGCAATGCCACCCACAGGGGGAGTGCAAACCGTGCCCATTTCCAACTTACAAATACTGCCGGGTCCACTGATCTCAAACAGCCCAGCAACCATTTTCCAAGGGACTTCCGGCAACCAGGTAACTATAACAGTTGTGCCAAATACCAGTTTTGCAACTGCGACTGTGAGTCAGGGAAACGCAGCTCAGCTCATCGCTCCAGCCGGTATTAGCATGAGTGGGGCGCAGGCCGGAGCTGGACTTCAGGTGCAGACGCTTCCAGCCGGACAATCAGCGTGTACCGCCGCTGCCCCCCCATTCAAAGGCGATAAGATCATTTGCCAAAAGGAGGAGGAAGCAAAGGAAGCAACAGGTCTACATGTTCATGAGCGGAAAATCGAGGTCATGGAGAATCCTTCCTGCCGACGAGGAACCACAAACACCAGCAATGGGGACACGAGTGAGAGTGAGACCCAGGTGGGGAGCCTGTTAAACGGGAGAAAGTACAGTGACTCAAGTCTACCTCCTTCACACTCAGGGAAACTTCAGAGTGAGCCCAACCCGTGCTCACCACTCAGCAATGGGCCATCGTTGGAATTAGGTGAGAATGGAGCAGCTGGAAAACAGAACTCAGAACCCGTGGACATGCAGGATGTCAAAAGTGATCTGAAAAAAACCCTCGTTAATGGAATCTGTGATTTTGATAAAGGAGATGGTTCTCATTTAAGCAAAAACATTCCAAATCACAAAACTTGTAATCATGTAGGAAACGGTGAGGTATCTCCAGTGGAGCCACAGGGGACTTTGGGTGCCACCCAGCAAGAGACTGCCAAAGGCGACCAGCTAGAAAGAGTTCCCAATGGACCCGCGTTAACTCTGGGTGGGTCACCGGCCACCAGCAGTGTGCAAGAAGCTTCGAGTGTGGCGACACAGCCGTTCAGTGGTACTGACTTGCCTAACGGACCTCTAGCTTCAGGTTTGACTTCAGATGTGCCTCATCAGCGCCCAAGTGTGGTTGTCTCACCGCGTCCTACAGCCCCTGTCATACAGGGGCACCCGGTCATAGCAGCTCCCCACTCAGGATCTAGAGGGCCCGCCTCCGCTCTGTCATCTGACGCTCGGTCTACAAACGGCACAGCCGAGTGCAAAACTGTGAAGAGGCCAGCAGAGGATGGCGATAGGGAAGCAGCCCCAGGAATTCCAAATAAAGTAGGGGTCAGAATTGTCACAATCAGCGACCCCAACAATGCTGGCTGCAGTGCCACCATGGTGGCTGTCCCAGCAGGCGCCGACCCGAGCACTGTAGCTAAAGTAGCAATAGGAAGCGCAGCTCAGCAGAAGCCACCGCCGCCAGCCTACTCGCAGAGCGCGCTCCCACAGGTAAGTCGCCGCGGCGCCTCCAGCCGTGGAGGCTAAGCCAATCGCTTATGTCTCAATGTGAGCAGTCGTGGTGTCTGTCGGGCATGTGTGCTCAAGACTTCCCTGCTCCTTGTGTATGAGACATTTCTCAGCTCCAGCTTCAAGGTAAGGGCTCTTTGAGTTTTGTGTGCAGTTTGACCTCCCGTGGTGGATGTTGTTCCGGGCGGTAATGCCCAGTGACTGTTGATCTCCACACTTCCACGGTTTCACTTAAATGTTATAGTGACGGACACAAAGTAGACATTCAGTGAATTTTTAAATGTTTCCTGCATGTGAACTTAGCAATTCATCGGATTATGTATGTCTGATCGATTTTCCTCTCGGAGTCTGTTAGAAATCTAAATAAAATGATAGTGAACCAAACTCCATTCAAGAAGAACTCTACTATTACAGAGTTATTTCATTTCTCCTCATCTTGTCTTCCATTTGGGTGGCACCCATAGGATAGTGCAGTCGCTAGCCCAGAGAGCAGTGACGGCAGCTGGCGTTAGGACTGTAGACTAACGCACGCCTTTTCCCAGTGAGTCTCACCAATCCATCCTGTTAGCATGAGACTGTTTGTTAGCCTGTGCTGGAGGGGAGGACTCATGCTGACTAAGTAAATAACACATCTAGGGCCATCGCCCATGAGGTGGTGCCAAGACTGAAGCCTGGTTCACTCTGAAGGAAGCCAGCTCTCAATTTATAACTGACTTTTATATTACATTGTACTTATTTGAACTATCGTGTAGATTTTTAGGGCACAAATACAAAAGTTATACACAGGTGCCTCGGACCTTTAAAATCATAGATTTTGTTGCCAATCTGAAAAATTATGTACTAACCTGACACTAATTTTCTTTGAGAACACAGCTCATTTAAAAAAACAAACTATATTCTGAGCTGAGAGTATAACAGAGTTGTTGAATGGCTTGCCTTTCCTGTATAAAGCCCTGCTTCAATTCTCAGTGGCCCCCAGCTCCAAACTGCATCCTATGTCTCCACACTGGATGCTGGTTACCAGGAGGCAGGTGACATAAGCAGGAGGTCTGTGAAAATGGGAAAACCAAAAACAATCCTGCAAGGACAACTTTGCATGGTGGTTAACAGGGCACCTGCCACAGACAAGCAGTTGTAATGGCTCAGTTCTGCTTGAGCTCACAGAGAGGAGCAAGCACTTCAGGGGCTATAGATGCCTGGGACAGACTTACCAACAAAAGCCAGGGCTGAAGTCACTCTGGAGTTGTTGGACTAAGGTGTTAAGAGTCCGCTTGCTTCTAGGGAAGCCCTCCCTCCTGCCCAGGTCCTTTATCTCCGATTGCAGTTCTGGCTGCATTTAGGACCTTGGTTTAACGCCACTTTGTTCACTGGTTGAATGGTAGTCTTCAGGGTACAAGATAGTGTTTTTAATACTCCACAGGGTCCAAGATAGAGTGCTTTTAATACCATTTTTTAATTTTTTTCTTTGACTATTTTTACATGATATTTAATGGAAATAGTTTTTAAATGTGTACCTGCTTCAAGGGAAAGTTCTTTATTTATAGCTGCTCTTCTAAAATCTGTAATATTTGCAAGTTCCAAATGCACCTTATAGAGTATTATTTCCAGATGGCCTACCCTCTGCATTTCCATGAATTGAAGTCTGGTAGAAGCAAAACAAAAAGCCCACATTAACATATTTATAAGTAAAAATGACCTAAAGATTAGAAACTTAAAAATAAATATTGGTTTGGTTTTTTTTCAGCATCATGTAAAACATGTTGTATGTTGTTCTATATCTCTTAATCCTATGATCTGATAGCTTGTATTTTGTTTGTTTTGTTTTATTTTTTGAGACAGGGTCTCACTATGTAGCCCTGACTGGCCCAGAGCTCACTGTAGACCAGCTGGCTTTAAACCTGTAGGTAATCGCCCTCCTTCCTGCTGGGAAGCGTGTGCTACCGTGCCCAGCTTTCAGTAACTTGTCACGTTGTTTTCTACAACAGTAGTTTACTTCTTTTGTGCCTTTCCCATGTTTTGTGTCTCTCACTTGTTCTCACAGGACACATTTTTAATGTGGTAGAGAGCACTGTTTTTGTTTTTTTTACTTCTTTACCTGTTGGTCCATTTCTGGTTTGGTTTTGTTTTGTTTTGATTTCTGAGACGATATTCTACTGTATAACTTCAGCTGGCCTCAAACTCCAAACCCTGATGCCCAAGTTCCTGAGAGATGGGGTTTATAAATCTACCAGGCTCAATTTATGTTTCAGTGTCAGTCTTCCTCAAAGGTTTTTAATACTAGGGAGGGATTTAAGAATGTCATATCAAAGTATTATCAATGGTATCTACAATTGTTAACTATAATTGCTCTTTGAGCAGACAATAAAGAAAGCAAAATTATAGGTCAGTAAAGTGAAGGGTATTGTTTCTAGAAATAAAACTGCTAAATTCATGAACATTTTTGTTAATTTTATATTATGAAGCAAATCACAATGTTTTTTACATTCCTTGTGTTGTATTAATTTTGCTACTTTGTTGTTCAAGCTAAGCTTTTTCCACATTGATTTTAAAGGATAATTTGAAAAAAGTCCTTAGTTGTCTCAGTAATGAATGATGACACTAGTCCTCCAGAGCTGACCACGCAAAATATCTACTTCTTGTCTCTGTGTCTGAGGACTGGCTGTGCCTAGTCTCTCGTTTACTGGAAATGAGAGGAAAATAGTTTTACATTCTTGTGCAAAAGTTCTTTTGGTATTAATATTACTATTATCTATGTTATGAGTGCGGGAGAATGCGTGTCTATGTACCGTGATCCTGTCTGCTGCCCTGGGAAGCCATAAGAGGGCACTAGATCTCCTAGAACTGGAGTTACAATGGTTGTGAGCTTCCTTGTGGGTGCTAGAGATTGAACCCCAATCTTCTGGAAGTCCATCTCTCCACCCCCTGAGACCTAATTCTTAGAACATTAATTTTCTTAGTATTTAAAAATATATATGTATATTTCTGCAAAGACAGAGCCAGCCACCTTCAGATATTAGTCATGTTTTGCTACTTTGGATTCCTCTGTTCCCATCTACTTGTCCCTCCCTTCAAAACAAACATTTCATTCACTACATTTCAGTGTTATTTCTTTTAAATGGATACGTGGAACTGTAATAGAAAATCAGACTGGACAGAGTACAGTGATCTCTGCATGCTCCCTCAAGCCCGTTTACAGTCCAGGCTCCCCAGTGTTCTTTTAGAGAGAGAGTGTGTTTTGCCTATTTATTTGAATTAGGATCCTAAAATGACCACATTGCATTTGATTAATATGTTTTTATTCATTCTTAATTCACAGCTTAGACTAACTTCAGACGTCCTTTCCATCCTTGTTAACACTTGGGATTAAAGTGTCACATGATGCGTTGTTCCTCAGTTCTTAGTGACCCAGTAAGACTTTTCAGAATCATCAAAAAGATAAAAGTCTTGACATTTGTGACAGTCAAACAAGCCTTTGTACACACACTGGACAGTCAGTGAAACTCGCAATTTAAATTCAGTGTCCAAACCAAGAAAACTCGTTAACCTCATGGGGTGCTCCCTTTAAGTAAATTTTAGTAATTGTAATTCTCACTCTTGGGAGTTATACTGGGCGAGGTTCTCTTACTTTCTCAATTATTGAATTCACAACTTCCTATTCAGAGCTCCTGTTTTAAGGACGTGATCTGACTGTGTTATTAACCCGTGGAGAGACATGTACAGGTTCATCTCACCTCGGAACTCAAAACCTATGTTTTTCTTTGGGACTTCTCTATTATAATGGTAATAGTAACATTCATAATGGAATGAGACTCCAGGCGCAGGTGCTTTGTATATGTCTCATCTGATCAGTCAGTCAGACTGTATTTCCTGTATTGACAAAAGGAGGAAACCAAGGAGCATGGAAAGTAAAGGGGCTGCCCAGGTCACACAGCCTGTTGGAAAGGGGCTCATTGAAGGCGAGGACTGGCAAGGTGGCCATAAAACCATTTCTGAAACCCATGGTGGAGAAAGGGAGCTGACTCCCCAAAGTTGTCCTCTACCTTGCACTCACACACGCACACAATTGGCAAACTCTTGTTCAAAAAGCAACTGAAGAGCTGTGCCCTGTCCTGAGGTGTTGAATGGAAAGTCGCCAGGTCCCCGATAGGGCTCACGCTCATGTTTCAGAGCGTCTTAGCTGCATTCCAGAGTAGGCTCCCCTGAGCTTAGAACACAGCATTTCTGCTTGTTTCCTTTTTTTTTTTTTTTTTTTTTTTCTCTTTCTTATCTTTAAGGGCAAGTTTTCCTGTAGTCCATACTGGCCTCAACTCAGAGTTGAAGATTACCTTGACTTTCTGCTCAGCTGCATCCACTCCCAAGTGCTGGGCTTAAAGGCATGAGTCCTAATGGCAGAGAACTTGCTAGCCTGGGAAAGAACTGGGTTAGAGCCCCAGCCTCCAGGGTACCACACTCCCACCCCTGGCTTCCAGTGTGAAGTCAGCTCAGGACTTCTTTCTGTTTTTTAATTTTCGTTTGTGCCATTATATAGCCTCCTGTGTTTTTGGGTTGACTTAGAAAAAGAATTTTGGTTTTAACCTTAGGGACCCAGCACTTTTAGTACTTTGCTGATGTCACCAAGAAGTAAACAAATGCATCATCTTACCAAAGTTTAAACAATTCTTGGCTTCTGTAAGAAATTTAACATGTTTTCTTTACAGGTATTTCAAGAAAATGTATGACCTAAAAATGTTCAGGATACCCTGTTATTAGTGTTTTTAAAGTAAAGCATATGGTATAGACCATGACAAAGGTTCTGTTTACAAGTCTGTATGTGTACTTTATGCCGCTGCTACCATCACAGCTGCAACTATAAACGGAGCATCCTCGAAGAGGACTTTACTCCCAGTCGTTGACTGTCTCTGTGTTCTCCTTGCATGGTGGTGGTCATCATTACTAACTCTGGCCTGAGGTTGCGGTCATTTGTGTCACAGATGAAGTGTGACTGAAAAGAGTTAATCAAAGCAGTAATCTGTAGCTGATGTGTTCTTGAAGGGGCAAGTAAATCACGTGGCTTTGTTTTCACTTCAAACTATAATTGAGTTGCTTCTTACTGAAATTCTTCATTTGAATAAGAATAATATAGTCCGTTGTCCATGCCTGCCAGTTCCGTGTCCCTTTATTTATAACTTGAATTAAAAATAGCAGAGAAAAGCTTGTTCTTTACTGAACATGAGTTGGGCAGCAGCTACTTGTGTTTACATGCATTTGCATTGTTTGTGTTATTACATGTAATCTAGAAATGACCGTACACAGGAAGACATGTGCACTTACATGAGTAATTTGCCATTTCTATAAATAAATGCACACAGAACTTGAGATCCATGGGGAGGCTGGAGCCAAGTCCACACAGATGTCAAGAGATAGCGCAATGAAAAATAGTGCTTCTGTGATTACATGTTTTAAAGGGGACACACTTATTAACTTTTTTTTTTATAAAAATCGTCTTTTTAAATGTAATCATTGACTTAAAATTACAAACTGTAAAAGTTGTATGTTGGAGATGTGTGCCTGCCTGTCGTTAATGACCTTATAGCGTATAGAATGCTGTTTTCCCGTGTCATGTCACAACCTCTATTTGTGCTTTTCCACAGAACACTCCTATGCCACCTTCACCAGCTGTTCAGGTGCAGGGCCAGCCTAGCAGTTCTCAGCCTTCTCCAGTCAGTGCGTCCAGTCAGCATGCAGATCCAGTGAGAAAACCTGGGCAGAACTTCATGTGTCTGTGGCAGTCTTGTAAAAAGTAAATGGCTGTTTTATTTGTTATACAAAAATGTACTTTGTTTTAGAGTGCTTTCACATTTAAATTTCTGTTGTATATAGTTTATAACATTTCATTTTCTGAAACCAGTAAGTTTTAATGAAAAGTCTTACGTTAAGAGTTATACTTAATGGAACAAGAGGCATGCTTCAGCGAAAAGGTCTGTATCAGGGGTCAGAAGGACTCTACTGCTTACCGCTAGTAAGACATTTTATTCAATTAAGAGCCTGGTACAACTTAGTCCCAGCACTCAGGAAACAGAAACAGGCCATCTCTGCATTTGATGCCACCTGGTCTACATAGCAAGTTCCAGGCCCACCACGGCTGCATAATGAAACCCTGGCTCTTAAAGGAAGGGGGCGTTATAGAGTGAAGTGTGTAGTCATTCCTCTCAGCACTCAGGGCTGAGGCAGGAGAGTTGCCAAGGGTTTGAGACCAGCCTGTGCTACAGTGGGAGGTGTATCTCAAAGAAAAGAAAACTAAATTTGATTGTGTACTTTTTAAGGTTAAGATAGTGACGGCTGTAACATTTCTGGAAAAGCAATTATTTTATCACTAATACTACTTAGAAGTAATATTTAGAAAGTGGATTTTTGTCTTTAATTTTGAAAACTGTTCTTGAAGTCATGCCATTCAATCATTTAGTAAGTAATATAAATAGTGAACAGAACTGAGCTTACTGTGTGCGCGCACGTGCATGTGTGGTGTGTGCATGTGTGGTGTATGCGTGACGCATGGGTGTGAACTGGGAACTTGCCGTATCGGTTAGGCTAACTGGCCAGAGAGCTTGTCGAGACCCGCCTGTCCTCTGAGTGGCGCCAGCCCCCTCCTGGCTCTTCTGTGTGTCAGGTCCACCTCCTTGCGTTGGTGCAGCAAGCACTGAGTGCAGCAAGCGGCTTCCCCAGCACTAACTCACGTGGTTCCTCTCGTGAGCTGTGTGTGAAGCACAGGGCTTTGCGTTTGCTGAGCCGGTGCTGAGCTGCTGCTGTGACGCTGGGCAAACGTAGATGTCTCCTCCTTCAGCCGAGCTGCGCCAGAGCCCTTGGCCTTCACTCACCGGAGAACGCCAAGCCTTGGGCTCTGGTTTTAATAGGAAAGTAGTTTTCATTTCTCAGAGAAAAGAGATTCCATTTTCATATCAAAATAATTATATTAGTTCTTTTTATTTTATTAGAGATAATTGTATGTGCTAATTTCATATCCAGGGTTTGGTATGATCGGGAGCCTTCTTCATACCCTGGGGATTCTTAATAGCGTGCAAAGCCAGTGCTTATCAGACTTAATCTCAGCGTGGTACATGCGTCTTGACCAGTGGCTTTGGTTTCTGTTTTTGTTCTTGTTCTTTTCAACGAGAAAAAAATGAATAAAATACAGATTCATCCTTGTTAGTAAGGGTGAGTACTGTTTGTACTCCTGTGAGTCTGTAGCACTCGTGTGTGTACTTGATCATAACGTAAAATCCCAGAGAAACTTTTTAGAGTGGTTATTTATTTTATTTATTGAAAGTGACCATCTTTCTTTGTTTCTTTTGACCGAGAGAGAGATTGGACTAAGGGCCTGGTACATGCTAAACAAGGCCTCTGCCTCTGGGCTCTAAGACCAGATCCACCCCCTCCCTCTCTTCCTTTCTTCCTTCTTTCTTGCTTCTCTCTCTCTCTCTCTCTCTCTCTCTCTCTCTCACACACACACACACACACACACACAGTTATTGTTATTACTTTAGTTTGCATTGTAAGTTAATTTGACATTTTGTTTTCTAGTGTCTGTATTGATTTGTTGTCAGTGTCTATTGACAGAGTACGTAGTCTATTAAAACTGTTGACTTTTTTTTTTTTTTTTTTTTTTTTTTTTTTTTCCGGAGCTGGGGACCGAACCCAGGGCCTTTCGCTTGCTAGGCAAGCGCTCTACCACTGAGCTAAATCCCCAACCCCTAACTGTTGACTTTTTAAGAATTTAAGAGTAAGATTGGGGATTTAACAAAGTATGTTAGGCCTTGGTCTCAGTCTTTAATTTGGGGGGGGGGTTGGGGGATAAAAGAAGTTTAAAAGTAACTCCTTTTGATGAAGTTCTTAGAGTGTGTCAACCACAATGACAGAAGATTCTGGAGGATTTAATGAGCCTGTATATGAACCACTTCCCATCTAGTTAATATGGTCCATGTTACGTAGTTTAAATATATGGCGTTTATTCTGATTGAGACATATTCAAAAATTCTTCTTAACGTTTGTCATTTTTTTCAGGCGGTCTCTGCTCTTTGGCCAGTCTGTGAGTCTCCATTTTAATCCCCACCTATTCCAAGTACAAGCTTCAATGATGAGGGTTTAGACACTCCCTAGTCTGTGGGTGTACCAAGAAGACATTGAGAAATCAGTTAAATACTATGTCCAATATTAATAGTCTCTGCCCTAGAGCCTGAGACCTGCCCAACCACAGGCTCTTAGCCAACAATGACACCGGTGTAGGTCTCATCTTGGAACAGGACTTAAATTCAAGCAGAAAGGGGTCGGCTATAACTGTGACACCCATGGCACCAATGCTCATAGAGGTGTTTTTTTCTTAAATGTTAGATAGAAAGGTAGAATCTCCTAGTGAAACTGCTTATCTTGTCCTGATTGTTTCTGCTTTGCTGATTATCAACTCAGATTCTTTAGTAATTTTGAGGCCTATTCAGGTCAGGTATTTCTCCTCCAGTGAATTATGGTGGTTGTCTTTCAATGATAACTATTTGTCAGTCTGTGAACATGGAAATAGAATACCCTCTGTTACACTCCTTAATTTATTACGTGTGTGTGTGTGTGTGTGTGTGTGTGTGTGTGTGTGTGTTACACATATGCTAGAAAGCAAGTACAGAGACAAGAAGGCAACTTGCAAGAGCCAGTTCTCTCTGTCACATGGGTTTGGGGCATTGAACTCAGGACCTCAGGCTTGGCGGCAACAGCACTTACTCACCCACGGAACCATCTTGCTGGCCCTTCTTTATAGTGTCATATTAGTGGTTTATATCTTCTTTTTTGTTACTTTGTTTGGTTTAAGTTTCTGTATTCTGTTGATCGTTCAATAGGCATAAACTGAAAATGCGGAACAAGCCCTTGAACTTGGCGTTCTTTCCTGGGACTTCCTTTGTTCCATTTCATTTCTTTCTGCTGTGATTTTTTTTCCCCTTCTATTTGGTTTTTCTAGTTTCTTGGAATAGATGCTTACCGTACTGACTTTACATCAGTAAGTTCATTTGGTCTTTCTAAATTTTACTTTTGCTGTATTTCTCAAATTTTGAAATTGTATTTTCACTTAGTTCAAAATATTCAAGTGTGTCATTCAGTCTTCGAATGCTTATTTTTAACCAGCTGTTGTTACACTCGGTCACACTTCCTGACTGGGCTACAGGAGACCCCTAGCTTAGTTTGAACTCAGCAGTTCTGAGCTACACTTGCTTAGCACCACTCACTATAGTAATCTCACTGTGATAATCTCACTGTGATAATCTCACTATAGTAATCTCACTGTGATAATCTCACTGTGTTAATCTCACTATAGTAATCTCACTGTGATAATCTCACTATAGTAATCTCACTGTGATAATCTCACTGTGTTAATCTCACTATAGTAATCTCACTGTGATAATCTCACTATAGTAATCTCACTATGATAATCTCACTATAGAAATCTCACTATGATAATCTCACTATAGTAATCTCACTGTGATAATCTCACTATAGAAATCTCACTATGATAATCTCACTATAGTAATCTCACTGTGATAATCTCACTATGATAATCTCACTGTGATAATCTCACTATGATAACACTTACCAAGTGGTGCTGGTTCTGAGTCTGTAAAAGGGAGAGTCACTGGACATTATGCTTATAGCTTACTGATCATTAGAACCAGTCTCATGAGTTTTTCCTAAGGGCAAGACTGATTGCTTATGGTGCTACCGTGGGCAGCATTAGCTTGAGAGGTACATGCTCCCCCACCCTTCACTAGGGTTTCTAAGAAAACCCTTATCTACTGCCACAGGTGCCGGGGTACATTGGCTAGCTGGTTGGTTGATTTGGTTCTCTTTTTTCTTTCATTAATTTTTTTCATTAATTTATTTATTCACTTTACATCTGAATATCAGCCTCTCCCTGTCAGTGCCCACCACACCCAGACGGATGGCTCCTATGCCCTTTCCCCACCCCGAGTATCACCCTACCCTGACAAATCAAGTCAGGGCAGTGCTAGGCACATCCTCTTCCACTGAGGCCAACAAGGTGGGCCAGTTAGGGGAATGGGATCCGGAGGCAGGCAACAGTCAGGGACGGCTCCTGCTCCAGTCACTGAGGGACCTGCAGGAAGACCGAGCTGCACGTCTGCTGCGTGTGTATAAGGGTGAAAGATCATTCTTTCATGAAATATCATTCCATAGGTTGGGGATCTGGCCTGTAATTTACTGAAACGTATTTACTCCTTGGACGATGATGCATAGAAAAAGTTATCAACCATTACTTTCTCATTGCTTGCTTGCTTTGTTTCTCTGTGTGAAGTCCTGGCTATCACTTAGTTGGCTGGCTCCGGCTCCGGCTCCAGCTCCGGCTCCGGCTCCGGCTCCGGCTCCGGCTCCGGCTCTGCCTCTGCCTCTGCCTCTGCCTCTGCCTTCCAGCTGCCGGGATGAAAGGATTTGCTCTATTCCTGCCCACTACTAATCTCCTAACCCTAGTTTGTTTTCAAGATTTTTACCAGCATGACAGAATTATAGTTTCAGAAATACTGAATATAAAAATATGCCTTAGTTTATACCTTGTAATATATTTCTGCATATTAAAGTATGTTAGGGAAGAAAATCAACCAGTGGTGTGGTAGACATGTGTGCCTAGTCTGAGGTCCCAGCTCTGGCACTTGGCTAACTACAATTCTGAAAGACGATGTCTGAAAGCCCCTCTCTAGGATAAAGTGAGGTTGTGAATGTGCCTGGTGCCCATGTGTACTGAGCAGTGTTCAGATAGAAGGTTCTCTATCCTGGGAGGATTCTTCAAAGACAGTGTGATAGGCACAGAGCCGGATCTTTCTGGGAAGCCAAGTGAGTGTCTATGCTAGGAGTTCACCCAGGTTCACTTAGATGCCTCCTCATTTTCCCGTTATGAAGAGGCTCAGAGCATATTGCAGAAGAGGGGGCAGGAGACCTGGAAGTCTGCTGTGAGCGAGTGTCTCTGTGTCCTGTCGGGAGCTGCTGTGAGCGTGTGTCTCTGTGTACTGTCGGGAGCTGCTGTGAGCGTGTGTCTCTGTGTACTGTTGTGAGCGTGTGTCTCTGTGTCCTGTCGGGAGCTGCTGTGAGCGTGTGTCTCTGTGTCCTGTCGGGAGCTGCTGTGAGCGTGTGTCTCTGTGTCCTGTTGGGATCTGCTGTGAGCGTGTGTCTCTGTGTCCTGTTGATCTGCTGTGATCTGCTGTGAGCGTGTGTCTCTGTGTCCTGTTGGGATCTGCTGTGAGCGTGTGTCTCTGTGTCCTGTTGTGAGCGTGTGTCTCTGTGTCCTGTTGGGATCTGCTGTGAGCGTGTGTCTCTGTGTCCTGCTGTGAGCGTGTGTCTCTGTGTCCTGTCGGGAGCTGCTGTGAGCGTGTGTCTCTGTGTCCTGTCGGGAGCTGTTGTGAGCGTGTGTCTCTGTGTCCTGTCGGTCTGTGTCCTGTCGGGAGCTGTTGTGAGCGTGTGTCTCTGTGTCCTGTCGGGAGCTGTTGTGAGCGTGTGTCTCTGTGTCCTGTCGGGAGCTGCTGTGAGCGTGTGTCTCTGTGTGTCGGGAGCTGTTGTGAGCGTGTGTCTCTGTGTCCTGTCGGGAGCTGCTGTGAGCGTGTGTCTCTGTGTCCTGTCGGGAGCTGCTGTGAGCGTGTGTCTCTGTGTCCTGTCGGGAGCTGTTGTGAGCGTGTGTCTCTGTGAGCTGCTGGGAGCTGGTGTGTGCGTGTGTCTCTGTGTCCTGTCGGGAGCTGCTGTGAGCGTGTGTCTCTGTGTCCTTTCGGGAGCTGTTGTATGCGTGTGTCTCTGTGTCCTGTCGGGAGCTGTTGTGAGTGTGTGTCTCTGTGTCCTGTCTGGGAGCTGTGTCCTGTTGTGAGCGTGTGTCTCTGTGTCCTGTCGGGAGCTGTGTGTGTAAAATCCCCACTGCAGCATCTGAACTGAACTGAACGTGCTAGGAAGCCCAAGTGCACAGGGAAAGCCATGAGGCCTCCACCCTGCCCAGAGCTAAGGACGCTCAGAGGGAAGCTTTCGATTATCCTTCCCTGAGCAGCGATGGACTGTCATCTAGAAGTATAAGCTGAAATAAACCCTTTCCTCACCAAATAGCCTTGGTCATTCATGTAGTTTTATCCCAGCAATAGAAACCCACAATCGCTTCTCGGCTTTGGCTACGATGAAGAGTAGGAACCCGAGCGAGTTGGTCCAGGATAGACCGGGTTGGGGGGGCATTGCTGTGGCAGACCTGACCCTGTTGTCTTTGGAAGGATTGTGGAAAAACTTTGGAATTTTGGGCTAGAGAAGCTATGAGCTCAATGAGCTGCCCTGTAGGAGCGTGGAGGACCAGTCTGTTGAGAGCAGTGCAGACGATGGACGCCTGGCTTGGGAAGTTTCAGGAGGCTGTAAAGGCTGCATCATGCCTTTTGTATGAAGATTCTGTCTGCTCAGCTGTGAAGATCAGCTGTGATTAACAAGAGACCAGTACCAGTACAGTAAGACCTTTTTTTTTTTTTTTTTACTGGAACTAGTGGTGATTTACTGGAAATTAGTGGTGATTAAGAAGAGACCAGCATCACTGAGGTAAAATCTTCTGGAAAGTGATGTCTGAGAGCACTCAAGCAAGTCATGTTCCAGAGGCAGCCAAGGTTGTACCTCACACTGGCGGCTGACTGGGTAATGTGGAGAGTCACCCAGGAGCTGGCTTTGAAGGGAGAAAGGGGTCCTGGAGAGCAGCTGAGGCTCGGCACTGTGAGAGGCCTCAGTGGCACTTGAAAGCCCAGGGCTGAAGGGGACATGCAGAGAATTTGAGCCTTGCTTGGCATCTTGAAGAGAGCCTTTGAGAGGCTATTGGTGACGTGTATCCCAGTTACACAGTTACAGCAGAAGACCCAACATTTTGGAGATGCCAGTACAGGGCGATGATCACCAAGAGCTGCAGCAGCCGTGGAGTGGAGCCTGCCCAGGCTTAGAGGACAAGCTGTGTATGCAGCAGAGGACACTGAGTCACACTGCGGGGACTGGCTTCCCTTCATCTGACTGTTACCATGCCCTAGTTCTTCCCTCTTAAAATATGGACAAGAGCCTAGAGTTAAGAGATTTCGAATTTTTAAGAGACTGGATTTTTAAAAGAGAGTGGATGTGCTGGTAGGACTGAATTTTTAATGTGTTTAAATTTATAAAGATTATGGAACTTTTAAAGTTTTTATGTGAGATCTTAGGGATGCCAAAAGAGAGGTGATTTATTGGTGATCTGTTTGTGTCAACTGGACACAAACTGAAGTCCTCAGAGAAGGTGGGACTTCAATTCAGAAAACGCCTCCATAAGATCCCGCTGTAGAGAAGCCTGCAGCGCATTGTCTTAGTCAGTGATTGAGGGGGAGGACCCAGCCCACTGCGGGCGGTGCCATCCCCTGGGCTGATGGTCCTGGGCTCTATAAGAGAGCAGGCTGAGCAAGGTAAGACAAGCAAGCAGTAAGCAGCACCCTCCATGGCCTCTGCATCAGCTCCTGCCTCCAGGATTCTGCTGTTTGAGTTCCTGCTTAGATGTGATGGACTGTCACCAGGAAGTGTCAGCCGAAATGAGCGCTTTTCTCCAAGCTGCCTCGGTCATGGTGTTCTATCACAGCAGTAGAAACCATAAGACAATATGTAGGTACATAAAAACTATTAATGAAAAAAGAGACTTTGAATTTGAAAGAGAGCAAGGAGGAGAGAAAAGGGAAAGACAAATGATATTATATTACAGTCCCAAGAAGAATACTGCTTTAAAAAAAGCAGGCACACAGATTTACCCATTAAACTCTGTGACGGTGTACAAATACATCAGCACCTACTCTATACTTGCATCGTTCCAGTGGTGCTTCTCAGACGGGGACTGGAATTTGACCCACTGTTAATATTCTGTGAAGTACACATTTCTAAGGCATATCTTAATGTTTCTAAATGTTGTTTCTTGTTTGTCGAGACACAGTCTTACTGCATACCCATGGGTGGCCTAGAACTTGCTCTGTGTGTACCAATGCAGAGGTCTGCCTTGAACTTTGTAATTTCAAAAAAATAATTATGCCCTAGTGTATCTACTGTATGTGAGTGTGCACATCAGTGTATCTACTGTATGTGAGTGTGCGCTTCAGTGTAGCTACTGTATGTGAGTGTGCGCTTCAGTGTATCTACTGTATGTGAGTGTGCACATCAGTGTATCTACTGTATGTGAGTGTGCGCTTCAGTGTATCTACTGTATGTGAGTGTGCGCTTCAGTGTATCTACTGTATGTGAGTGCGCTTCAGTGTATCTACTGTATGTGAGTGTGCGCTTCAGTGTATCTACTGTATGTGAGTGTGCGCTTCAGTGTATCTACTGTATGTGAGTGTGCACATCAGTGTATCTACTGTATGTGAGTGTGCGCTTCAGTGTAGCTACTGTATGTGAGTGTGCGCTTCAGTGTAGCTACTGTATGTGAGTGTGCACATCAGTGTATCTACTGTATGAGTGTGAGCTTCAGTGTATCTACTGTATGTGAGTGTGCGCTTCAGTGTAGCTACTGTATGTGAGTGTGCGCTTCAGTGTAGCTACTGTATGTGAGTGTATCTACTGTGTGTGAGTGTGCGCTTCAGTGTAGCTACTGTATGTGAGTGTGCGCTTCAGTGTAGCTACTGTATGTGAGTGTGCACATCAGTGTATCTACTGTATGTGAGTGTGCGCTTCAGTGTATCTACTGTATGTGAGTGTGCGCTTCAGTGTAGCTACTGTATGTGAGTGTGCGCTTCAGTGTAGCTACTGTATGTGAGTGTGCGCTTCAGTGTAGCTACTGTATGTGAGTGTGCACGTCAGTACAAGGCCAAGCATCAGTGTCTCCTAGGCCGAGAGGGTAGACAATGCAAGCCGCCTGCCGTGGTTGCTGGGAATTGAAGCTCTCATCTGCAGTAGTGTGTCCTCTTAGCCAATGGGCCATCTCTCCAGCTTCTGAATTTTAATAATGAAATTAGAATTGCTCTTCTCTTTACACTCTTTCAGCTGGACACAATACAACCTGGCTAGGCCTCGGCTAGGGTGACTGAAACCATAAAATAATAAGTAAAAGAAGTAGATGTCCAGGGCTGAGGTCAAAGCTTAATTGCTTTATCGCAATGATTTGGTGTAGGTTTGTCTGTATGCATTGTGTTTCATAGTGACATTTTCCTATAGAAGATATCACATGTACACTTCATGCACATGCAGCAGAAGAGTTTGCTGCTTTGTAGTAGGAGGCTACTGAACATGGAATACTTTTCGAGCATTAAGAGAAAAGGGACTGCCAAGAACGGACTAAAGACAATGGAATGAATCTAAGTGATGTGTGCCTTATAACTGCAGTGTTTCTCTTTAAATTGGTCTTTGAATGTGGTGCGTCTGTTAAAGCACAAGGCCGCGTCACGTGTTGTTGCTGCGGCTCTCCGTGTGGCCTGTGAGTTGACCGCAGGCTTCTGGAGGACGAGGTGGAGAAGCGGGAGGTGCTGTCCGGTGCTCAGGGTACGGCCTGCTCATGGGCACTGCACCAGGGATGGCCGGCGGCTGGGTCTAAGCCAGGTTTAAATGTTCTCTTACTGTTGTTCTCCCCTTTTGTTGTAGAGGGTGTGTTGCTTGCTTGCTTTGTTCTTCTAATTTGAGTATTTTGCTCTCTAGCTACTTAGGGCAGCTGGAATGAGGAAGCTTACGTTAATTACATCCACTAGAGCCTGGTGTTCCCACCTGTACTGTTGTCTTTGAAAACAGTGTGTACCTTCTGACAGTTGCCAGTGACTAAGAAAAATAGCAGATACAGCTAATACACTAAGAATTATCAAATGTTAAGTTTTGTATTGCTTTGCCAAATAACAGTAAATTGTAATTCCTGTCTGTTGAGAGTAGCAGTGTGGAGGGGATTGTGCTTCCATTTGTAGCTGGTGGGAGGGAGCTTCTGAATGTGACACCGGGTCTCTGGAGGGCAACCTGTGGAAGCCTGGTTGTTCCCTTCCACCACATGGGTCCTGGCATTCAAACTTGGATCATTAGGCCTGGTGACAAGGGCCTTCTTCACCTGCAGGCCTCCACACCTGTACTGTGAAGTAGTGTACTAAGTTGGAAGGGAAGGGTAGAAGGCACAAAGAAGGTGATTACTGTTAAAGGAACAACATAGGGCTCAGCGAGTAGATCCAAGGGACAGCCTGGGCCCAACAGCTAAGCGCTCAAGGGAAGGAGAGGTGAAGACCAGAGTCTGGCTATGAGCAAACACAGAGGAAGAACTGAGACTGCCCGTTCTGTCAGTAACGGGTCTTATTTAGAGAAAGGTAAAACTGGAACATTCATCTGTGTTCAGATTCCTACTCCACAGGAGAAGCCTTGACTTTGGAACAGTTTTCATGAACAGTGACTGTGGAGAAACTCATGGTAAAGGAGGCACTAAGACAGGGCATGTAAGCTTGGAAACCTGAGGCTATCTCAGAATTAAGGGTTAGCAAGACAGCCTGGGCAGTGATGTATGTGTTTAATCCCAGCACTTTGGAGAGTTCAAGGCTAGCCAGTGCTACACAATGAGACCCCTCTTAAACAAAAAGAGTTAACAGAGTGGGCAGCTGAGACTATAAGAGGCTCTGTTCCCACTAACATCAGCAAACATGATGGTCTCAGTGACCACAGCTCACATTGGTTTATGGCCACCTGGTGACTTTACAAATAACAGTAAAACTAGATTTCCAGAAGTGCAATTTTCAGAGAGTGATTTCTGCCCAGAGGAGTCGCCTTATAAGCACATCAGGAGAAACACATTCACACGTGTGCTGACAGTTTTCTGCAGAAGGCAGTGAGCTATGCTAAGGAAAACATTTTCACAATTTGAATCAAGATTAACTATTGTGGGAGTGGCAAGTTATCTACAATATCCAGTCAGCAGCACTTCCACTGTTTTCCAAAGCACAAAGAAAGCTCTGAGAAGAAATACACCTTGGTTTCAGTGCTACTGGGAATCAGATCACAGGAAAATGTCATTTTAACGCCAGCACTCGGGAGGCAGAGGCAGGCCGTTAGTTCGAGGACAGCCAAGTCCAGGACAGCCAGGGATGTCACACAAAGAAAAGCTGTCTCTAGAAAGCAAAAACAATTAGCCATCTTCTTTTCCCGTCATTAGCAGATTGCCAACTTCACGGATCACCAATGGTGCGATTGAATTAAGGTCTGTACAGACAACACGTGCTGAGCCCTGGGTGCTGAGCCCTGGGTGCTGAGGTGCTTTTTGCCTTGGGTAGATGTTGTGGAGCCTGTATTTACAGACGCCTATAACAGAGCCTGGTACAGAGGAAATCTTAAAGTAGAGGGGAAATTTGAATAGGTGAAACAATCATATATGTAGTCAGTAAGTGTCTTACTGTGTACATCGGCTGCCGTCCTCTGTGTGGCCAGCTGTGGACAACACCTAAATTCTTTTCAATTAGTAACAGAATCTCAGTGAAATTTCACCAGAATAAGAAATCTTAGTTCATCATAGTAACAGTGTATTAGCATTTCAGTTGTTTTGTTTTGTGTGTACTTAAAATTCAAAATGCATATCCTGATTTTCTATTTCATAGTGAGTGTCATTGGTATTATGTACACAAATATGAATAGAAATAAAATTTGTAATCTGCGACTTTTTAGGATTATCTTTGATAATTCAGAAATTACATTCTCCATGAAATCTCTTTAAATATCCGACATTTGCTGAGCCGATAGTGATTTGAGGCACTGGATGTGCGACACACAGTAAACACCCCTCGGCTGCCGCTTTTGCAGAGAACTTGGGTCCTCTCCCAGCACCATGTGGCGGCTCACAATCATGTGTAACTTCAGTTCCAGGGCGTCCAGCACCCTCTTCTGACCTCTGGGGGCACCGGGCACACGGATGACACATATGCTTGTGTGCAGACAGAGCATTCACACAGGAAAACTAAGCCAGTCTTCAAAAATACTTTGTAATTGGTTTAATGTAGACACAGTTACATAAGGGCCATAAAAACTACAGTCCATGCCATTTGCTGGACTGTGAAAGCATCTGCATGTGTGCACTTGTGTGCCCATCACACACACACACACACACACACACACACACTCACTCATGTGCCCACCCCACACACATACACACTCACTCATGTGCCCACACACACACACATACAGACACACTCACTCATGTGCCCCACACACACACACTCATGTGCACACACACACACACACACTCAGGTACACACACACACACTCACTCATGTGCCCACCACCACCCACACACACACACATTCACTCATGTGCCCACCACTACCCCCCCACACACACACACTCACTCATGTGCCCACCACACACACACACACACACACACACACACATAATCAAAAATCTTTAAAAAAAAAAAAAAGCTGTAGCCAAGATTTCCTTTTGTGTTTTTTAAATCTATTATATCAGTGTGATTTAGAGAATTAACGTAAGTTTGGAACTGTCTGCCGTTGTCTCTTTGCAGGTGGTTTCAGACGCCGTCACAAGTGTTCTACCACGCGGCCACTGAACATGGAGGGAAGGATGTGTACCCGGGGCAGTGCCTCTGGGAAGGCTGCGAGCCCTTCCAGCGGCAAAGGTTCTCGTTCATCACCCACTTACAGGTGTGCTTTCACAACGCTGCTTGCCCAGCGCCCCATGTGCTCCCCGTGTGCTCACCCTGGGTCTGTGACCTGTCTGTCCCTCCTTCTCCTCTAGGACAAGCACTGTTCAAAGGACGCTCTGCTTGCAGGGTTAAAACAAGATGAACCAGGACAAGCGGCAAATCAAAAATCTTCTACCAAGTAAAGAAAATTAATTTACTTACTAACACACGTAAAGAACTAATAGCCCCTACGGTGCTCAGAGCCTGTCTCCCATTCTTGGCACTGAAAACAAGAAGTAGAAAACCAGGGACCAACAAAAAGACACGGCATATGGGAAACCAAAACTTTATTCTAACCCGGCTAATACTACCAAGCTATGCAGTGCTTAACCTACATGAATTCTCTCCAGGGATAGCGTTCACGGGTGTCTGTTTCATAGCAGCTGCACTGTGGTCTGTAAGGAAGCCCTGACTTTGGAGACAGACAGGTCGTCAGGCAGACAAGTAACATAGGAGGGAAAGCTATGTACATTGGAAGTATTCCTAACGTCTCTTTTTAAGAGTGCATTTCATCTGTTTGATAATGGCAAAGAGACTTTATACATACACTCACACACGCATACCTATACACATATACATACATCCCGGATTACATATGGAGATTATTTCTAGGTTATATTTTAATATCCAGAATTTGTCTAAAAAAAATCAGAAATACCCCTGGTTCACAAGTTTCAGAAGAAACCCAATTTGTTAGAATGTGCCCACCGGTGTGGTGTGCACCTCTGCCTTCGGCATAGCAGACCTGCAGCCTACCGCCCTGTGCCTTCTGTGAGAACGATGGCCCTTCTCCTTATGACTCCTTTCTGTGGCAGTGATGGGTTGAAAGGAAGACTGTTGCTGTCCTTAGCCCAAGTCTGATACACAGGGCAGCTTTCTTTCTGGTCTAAAGTTGCAGGCTGTTTGCTTGCTAGGAAGCAACAGCCAGCTCCTTCACATTACTGTCCAGGATCAGGACTCGACACCTTTGCCGCTGTGTTATGCTGTACAGTGATTGCCTCCTGACCTCGCATCGTAACAGAGATGGACCATGCAGGGCCTCTGTGGTTTGCTCTGACACCAACAGACTGAGTGCAGCACTGTGTCCTGCACTGCCAGCAGGCCGTAGGGCTCAAGGCCTGCTTGAGCTCCATAGTTAAGACACTGTCTGAAAGAAAAGGGATAGGCTGGAAAACACAAGCCCTAAAACAGCTGTTTGTGTGGGCTGGGGGTAGAGCACAGTTGTCTGTTCAGCTAACACTGTCTGTTTGATAAATAGGCAGCCCACTGTGGGGAGCACAGGCTCTGCTCCCAGAGCCCAGAAGGCCATTGCAAGCCACCCCAGTGCTGCACTCATGGCTCTGCGGAGAGGCTCGAGGAACCTTGTCTTCCGGGACTTTACAGTAAGTCCCTCTTAAAGCCCTTGTCCATAAAGGTGTAGCCCTGTGTGATTTAGATCTTTATTCTTTTTTTTATATTCTCCATTCTTTTTAAGGATGAAAAAGAGGGACCAATAACTAAACACATCCGACTAACAGCTGCCTTAATATTAAAAAATATTGGTAAATACTCAGAGTGTGGGCGCAGGTGAGTAACTCGTTTCTATAACCAAAGCAAACTGACTATTTCGTACATGAGTAACATTACCTGTCTCTTAGGTGCTGTTTATCCTGATTGATTTGTGAATGTGTCCAAAAACTTATGCTAAGACCAGGCCACCATGATCTTTTCAAAGCCAAAAACAACTTGTTTTATTGCCAATTTTCTTCCTGGCCTTAGCGTTTACAGGGAGAAAGAAAAGTTCTTCGGAGGAAGAAACGTAAGAGGGAATCAGCCCTTTGCATCATGTGAATCAATTGGTGTTTTATATAAGCTGCCAGAGCCATGAATATTAGATGTCACTGTAATCCCGTTGATGTTTATAGGCTTGAAAAGAGTGTAATCTGTGAATATATGAAGAGTAAGGCACGACTCGTCGTCCTTGAGAGAATCTGTCCTGCTCTAAGCAGTGGCTCTCAACCTCCCTAAGGCATAGCCTCCCTTTAATACAGCTCCTCATGGCATGGCGACCCCACCGTACAGTTAGGTTCATTGCTACTTCATGACTGTGGTCTTGCTACTGTTGTGAATCCTAAGGTAATGAGTTTGGAACCCCTAATCTATAGGGTCTCCCCTCAACCTATCTCCTATTCACTCCTCCTGCTCCCTCAGCTAAACAGCCTCACCTAAACGCCATCAGGTGCCTCTTCCTTAACAGGCTCACCTCGTCCACATGCCTTCCATCCACACCCACTCATTGTTTTAGGTATTATAATACTTAAAGTCGATTTTCCAAAGCGTGAAAACTGGAAGTAATTACAAAAGAAGGTATGGGTACTATATCGGCTTTTAGGTTTTTGCGAGGGATGGTATTTGGAACACACACCTGCGTCCTTTCTCCTCCTGCTCCTCCTCCTGCTCCTCCTCCTGCTCCTCCCGTGTCTTCCCCAGCCTTGCTCCCTCATACACTCATGACCTCATCTACACACACACACTCGCTCACACTCACAGACACACACTCTCTCACACATATAGACACAACATACTCGCTCACACTCACACTCACACTCAGACACACATACACACTCACAGACACACTCACACATGCATATGTGCGCACGGACACACACACACACACGTTACTTGTATATACATGATTTCAGGGCTGCTGACTTGGTGTATGTTAACCAGTTAAGGGGTTCCCTAGGGAAGACTGGTTTTCGTCCTTCGTCTGTGGTAGGGCTCCCACCACATTAGCACCCCTGCTGGTACTGTGCTTGCTCAGGTCTCACTTAGGTGGCAGTATTGTTGGGCTTCGTGGATATAGTTTCCCTCTCATTTCTCAGAGACACGGTCTCAGCAAATTTCCTGGCTCTTAAGTTATCTCTGTCCTCTTCCGTGTCTGTGAGCCTTAGATGCAGGAGTGTGTTGTATGTGTGTGTCTGTTGGGGCTGGGTAACACACGTCACGTTCTCTCTACATCTGGATTGGTTGCGGTTTTCTGTGGTGGTTGCGGTTTTCTGTGGTGGTTGCGGTTTTCTGTGGTGGTTTTATCTGCTGCAAAGTTTCTCGGATGAGGAACTCGAGCTACACTTGCTTGCGGGTAAGCAGAAGTATTTAGCACTCTAGATCTAACAATTAGAAATCATTAAGCTTTAGTGAGTTTCAGTAGTGGCTCTTGTAAGATCTATGGCCTCTCTAGCCCAGGTAGCTTGTGATGTTTCCAGCGCCAGGTTTGCTGCCCTTCTCTTGAGTCAGTCGCTGTTGGTCACTGCCGAGGTGTGTGCCTGCTGTGCCCGTGGGAGGCCCTTGCCATGCTGGTCACTGTTGCGGCTCGTGGGCGTTACAGCCATGTAGCACTGGTGGATGCTTCCCTCTTGTAACCTCACACAGCACCTTCCGGTGCTGTGACGGAAGTTAGTCCCCAGGGAGGAGACTTTTGGGTCAGATCCAATTCAGATCTTCAAGTCCAATCAAAACTCCTCGTGTCATTTTTCACAAATGTTTAAAAAAAAAAATCCTAAAATCCATATGGAACCACAAAACACCCTGGAGAGCCCAGGTAAAAGAACAGTGCTAGTGGGGCGGTAGGTAACCCAGACTCGGGGGCACTGCACAGCCAGGGCAGTAAAGCCAGCAGTGACAGGAATGGCACCAACTCGCACGTGCAGACTCTAGAAGCAGCATGAAGACCCGAGCGTGTGCACGTGCTTGGGCACAGGGGAGCCAAAGACATCGGTGAACAGAAAGGTGTGTAACATACGGTGACAGGAAAACTGACGTCACAGGCCAAAGGACAAAACTGGACCTGTATCCATCACTTTGTACAAAAACTAACTCCAAGTGGATCAAAGCAAGTGCTAGAATAAAAACATACGTAGTAATCCCCAAGATACAAGTGTAGAAAAGGACTTTTTAAAAATAGGACCCCGTATGCTCAGGAATTAAGGCCAACAATCGACAAGTGGGACTTCAGGAAACTGAGAGGCTTCCTCACAGCTAAAGAACGAGCAGTGCAGTGAAGAGGGAGCTCACAAATGGAGTTCTCCAGCCGCACATCCAGAATTTATAAAGAACCAACAAATAAAATTGTAAAGTCACTAAAACAAATGACCCATTCAGAAAGAGAACCAAAGATATGCATAGAGTTCTCAAAAGAAAAAAGAAATCTCGTAAAAATGTTGATTGCCCTAACAATTAGAGAAAAGCAAATCAAATAATTTTGAGGTTTCATATCACCCCATCAGAATGGCAAACATCAAAACACACACAACAAATGCTAGAGAGGGCATGGGGGAGGGGAGCCTTCAGTCACTGTTGGTGGATTGCAGACTGCTAAGGCCCTCTGGATATAGTGTGGCAATGCAGAAAGCTGAAAATAAATGACTGGTCCTATCGTCCAGCTCTGCCACCCCACGGCGTGTGCCCAAGGACTGCACAGACACTCACTCTGCTTGTCACTGCTGCTCTGCTCACAATAGCTAGCGAAGGGACACAGTCCTTCACTTGGACACCATGCACATGTAAAGAGAGCCGGAACTAGCAGGTCAATGGATAGAACTAGAGAGTATATAGAATGCGGTAACAGACCCAGGAAGATGTTTTGTTAATGTACTACATGAAAGACACCAAGTTGTTGGTTTGTGTCGGGGATGTGTGCTTTGCTTGGCTTTGCGTGCTGGAGACTGAGCCCACTCTAACCGTGCTGGGCTAGAGCAGGCCCCCAGCAAACCAGTGTCTTCTCCACCTCACATGGTCCTCCCACTTCCTCAGCCTTGGTTGTGCCTTGTTGTCTGCTTGGCGACCGAAGGAGAGCCCGTGCAGGCTCCTCCTCACGTCACTGTCTTCGCCTTCAGACTTTTGTTCCAGGGCTCTGCTGTCCTTCTGTCTGTGTATCCCTCTGGGTGTCTTTGTCTCTGCTTCCGCCTGGATGAACACTGCTTTCTGTAGCCTTTCTTCTTTCTTCACATGTTCTGTGTGTAGGAACTTTGCCACAGGAATGTCTGTGCATCACGTGTGTGCAGTGCCACAGAAGCCAGAGAGGGCGCTGGATCTTCTGGAACTTGAGTTAGAATAGATGTGAGCTGCCTGGTGAGTGCCGGGAATAAACCCAGGTTCTCTGGAAGAGCAGCCACGTCCCCACTGAGCTCCCCAGCCCTGCGTCCTTATGAGGTGTTTTATTCCTGCTGCGTTTGTCGTTCTGCTTCTCTAGGCTCAGTTCTGTAAATAATTGTAATGTCTTTTTCTCTACTAAGTCGTGTTCAGACTGTACTACTTTCCAAACGCAGGCTAGAAGTCATACACCCAGGGTGTTACCACACTCATTCCTGTGTCTTCCTCATGGCCTCATCTGCTCAGAGAACACTGCCCCATGACTGCGTGCGGAGCTCTTTGGAGGCAGAGACTGCGTATTTACTTAAATTGTTGCTCTTTGACACTAGACATTCATGTGAGAGTGACGCTCACCCAGTGAGTGCCTGAGAGACAGGAGGAAAGGAGACGGGCACATTCCCGTTCTCCTACAGATCTAGCTGGAATTTGTACAGTGAACTAGAAGTCCCAAATAACTTTTCCCTAGAGCTGTTCCTCTCATCCTGACTGCATGTTTGAGGCTCAGATGACAAAGCCTGTTTCCCTGGCCATGAATCACTGAGGCAGAAGTTGTCTGCTGTGTTTGCTCTCTGGTTAACTTCATATTGTGCAAACTCTTGGCTTCCAGATGCCCTGTAGCATATCATTGCTCAAGGTGCTAGGATAGTCGCACTAAAGTGTCAGCCACCGTCAGGCAAGACTATGGAGGGCACATCACAGGGATTGTTAAGTTTGACATCAGCCTGGGATGTCTGGTGACACAGGTGTGTCCCTCTGGTGAACATTTTCTGTACTGTGTGAGAGCACTGAGGTCTGGGAGAGCCTCCATGTGAAGGAGAGAGCAGGGACTCTGTTTGCCAGTGGAATGATACTAACACATCGCTCTGTTTTTTATATCGTTGGGTTAAGAGGTAGATATTAGCTTATCTCTACTCCTACACATAGTTCCTTGCACAATGGAAGATACTAGGGTTTTCTGGGGGGCTTTTGTTTTAATGTCAAGATTGTTTAGTATAAGTAATGCCTTTTGTCCCTTCTGATTAAGTTTCAGCTCTGGCGAAGTCTCAAGATTTAAGACTTGTCTCCTTTTGCTAACTATGTACTTGGATCTTATTTGAAATTGTTGTTACATTTTCTATGTATGGGTGTTTTGCCTTCAGGTATGTTCGCCATTTGTATGCCTGGAGCCTGTAGAGGACAGAAAAGAACATCAGTCTCCTAGCACCCAATGGTGTGAGCTACATACCTAGCCCCTGGTCAGCATTGGCTGGGAGCCCAATAGATAGAGCAGAAGAGACCCCAGAGTACGCCCCACACAGCTGAGGGATCCTCAGTAAGGAGCCAGCCTCTCAGTCTCAGGCCGTCTCTCCAGCAAATGATGCTGGGAAAACGAGATTTGTATCTGTGAGAGAGACTGAACGGCTGCCATTGCTATATATATCTTAGCTCAAAATAGATCAATGAATTTTAGCATAAATGAGCTAAAACTACTAACCAGTTAGAAGGCGTGAGGCAAAGGCTCCCTGTCATTGGACTTAACAGTGAGTTCTGGGTCTACTACGTCAGAAGCAGAGCCAACAGATTCCAGACAAACAGGACTGCATCAGAACTAAAACATGCTTATGAAAAGACATTGCCAACAGTAAATGACAACCCACAGTGAAAGGAAGTAATTGAAAAATCATGTATTTGGTAAGGGGTTACTATTGAGACTGTGTACAAAAGTCCTAACTGCTGAGGAAAGCTGCATCAGCTGGCTCCTTACACCGCGGTGTTACTGAGCCTTAAAAAGGGAAAGCGCTCATGTGTGCCACACCTGAGCCTTGAGGACATCCTCTGAAGGAAACCAGGCACAAAGGATGGCGTGTCAGTTCTGTACGATTACTACCAGAACACATACTGACAGACCAAGTAAGGCGGCGGGTCTCAGCCTATGGGTTGAGACGCTTTCGGCAAACCTCTGTCTCTAAAAATGACATTACAATTCGTAATGGTAGCAAAGTTACAGGTATGAGATATCAACAGAAGTGTTGTGGTTGGGGGTCAGCACACCACGAGGAACTAACTGTATAAAGGGGTCACAGCATTAGGAAGGTTGAGAAGCACTGCATTAAGGGGAGAGGGAGTAAGAAACTGTTTCGTGGCTGTAGAGGGTCTATCTGAGATACAGAGAAAAGGGCTGGAGTTAGGGACAGTGGTTGCACTGTAGGATCAATGCACGTAGTTATAGAGTTGGGAAACTTCATGTTATGTTTTCAGAATAGTGAAGAAAAGGTGTTTTAAAAAAGCAAGAAAAGAGTCTTGGGAAGAATGCTTCTCCCCAGCAGCTTCGTGAATATGTCTGTGTGGGGCTCAGATGGCTCTTGCAGAGGGCTGAGGTTCAGTCCCGGACCCACATGGTGATTGTAACCCTGTGTAACTCCAGTTCCAGGAGAGCTGATGCCTTCTTGTGCCACATGAGACACCAGGTCACCAGGCTTTTACCATGGTGCACAGACAAAACATGCTGTCAAAAGTCATACACATAAAAATGTTTAAAGATAAATGTTTGTGTTCGTTCTTTTGTCTAGATAAAAATTCCAATTTGGAAAGTGGTTTTGTTGCAATATCTTCTCCAGCTGCCCTTCTAGGGCCTGTTGACATTTTGGATCACATTGTTTTACATGTGAACTTATTTTTCCACTCAAGAGTTCTAATGTATTTCTGGCTTTCTAAACTTTAATAACTATGATACTTTATAGGTTGTAAAACCACTTTATAGTTGTTTAACCACTGCTCAAAGATTGAACCTATAAATGGGGTATTCTGTGATGTACCCCGTACATACACACATTACATAATATGTAAAGCCTGTCTTCATTCTTTTATTATTTTATGGTAAAAGAATTAAGATTCCTTTCTTCTACCTCTTTGAAATGTACACCTTACTTTCCATGCAGTAGTAGCACAGCAGAACCTCTGGTCCCAACCCTGAAAACCTTCTCAATGTTTCCTCCCCCTATGCTCCTTTGACACCTCTAAGTACCATCTGAACTTGAAGCCTTTGGCTTTTCCCTACATGAGATCATTTATTTAGTGCTTGTCTCTCCATGCCTGGCTCATTTCACGTAATGAATGGCAGTGAACTCTAGACACACTTGGCAGGATCTGTTTGTTTTAGTGGCTGATTAGCATTTTGTTTATGTGTATACCATGCTGTCTTACTCACTCATTAGTTGATGGACACTTAAGATGTTTCCAGTTCCAGCCGTTATGAATGGTTCTGGAGTAAACAGGGCAGAGAGGTTTTGTCTGGTTAGCTTTTCATTCGTGCAGATGTACAGAACAAGTTGCCAGCAGCGCCAGAGACCGTGGAGGAGGAGCAGGAGGAACAGAAGCTGGCTGCCCTCCTAGTATGGTAAATGGGCTGGAGGCAGCCAGCTCAGCCGTCTAAGTGCACTTCCAAAGGACTTGAGTTCGATTCCCAGCACCCACATGGCAGCTCACAAGTATCTGTAACTCCGTTCCAGGGCATCTGTTACCTTCACACAGACATACATGCTGGGAAAACATTGATGCACATTAATAAAAATAAATAATTCAGAAAAACAGTAAGAAAAACCGCAGTGAGCATCTTCTCAGTGGGAGCATGTGACAAGAGGCTGGCTCACCTCACTTCTGACCTCACTTCCTCCAGCTTAGGGCACACCACCCAACCCCTGCAACACACACACACACACACACACACACACACACACACACACACACACACACACACACACACACACACACACACACACTCTCACTCTAATGGATAACCCACTGATGAAGTAAACTGCTATCCCAAAGCCTCCACAAAACAGCCTTTAAATGCCTTTTGAGATCTAGACCCAAGAGTTGCCTTTTCTGTGTACTGAGGAGTATATAGGGGGTTTGCTTTTAATTTTCTGAGGTATCTGTACTGTTTCTCTGACATGTGATGATTTATATCCCCACTAGCAGTTTCCATGGTTTTGTCTTTTGATAATAAGTCATTGTGGTTAGAGTGAGAGGTGCTATGGTTTCCTTTGGTTTCTCTGGTGACCAATGATGCTGTGCCGTACACCTCTCAGCCATGTTTATGTCTTCTATAAGGAAAGGTTCGTTTAGGTCCGTCATCCATTCTTAAATTGGTTATTTGAATTTGACTTATTGAGATTTTGGTGGCCAAGATGCCCTAAATATTAATCCTCTGTCAGCTACACGGTCTACACTAGCTATCTCTCATCCTAACCTTGATGGTTGTTCCCATTGCTATTCAGAAAGTTGTCAGTCAGTTATTAGTTAGCGAGCTGCTAGTTTCCTGTGCTGTTTGGAATTTGCCCTAAAAAGCATGGCCCACACCCGTGCGCAGGGAATTGTACTGTGTTTTCACAGCTGAGTGCATTGTTTTGAATTTGATTGTTGACCGTCTACTTGTGGGCCATCTCCTATTTCTGTTTTTGCATCTTCAGGTGGCTGGAGATACACAAGTTCTTTTAGCTCTTCTGTTATAGGTGCCAGACATGGATTGGAGGTCAGTGTGGGTCTCATTCAAAGAATGTCAGGGTGCAGAGTTCTGGCTCATTGCTTCTAATGGTTGCTGTCTGAGGTGCTCTCCAGTGAGCTGGCTTGTTTATGAGCAGTCAGTTCTATACAGAGGGTTTGTTTTTGTTTCTCCTTAGAAGAACCTCCGATTTCCTCACCTTGTAGGTAGGCGGTTTTAAGGACAGTTAACATGAGGGCTTGCATTGTGGAAATGACACGGAAGGAGGTCCTTGTGTCTCTTAAGCCTGTTTTCTTCCCACGGATTAATTCTACCATATTAATTCCCCTCGCCTATACTGCCCATTTCTAAAACCTATTATGTTTTGTTTCTCAAGAAAATAAATTTCTTTTCAAATTTTGGTGCTTTTGATAGGATATAAGCTTTTCAAATTGTTTGGTTTTCCCAAAAGGTAATTTGTATCTTAAAATGTTTCTAGTAAAACAACTCAGACCAGCATGTGAAATTGAAAATTCCAGAAAATAAACAAAAGTTATGTTTATTATACAAATCTCTAGCCTTAAGGTATAAATATAAAAGAAAGAAAAGACTCTGGATATAGCTGTGTCCAGAGGTAAAACATGTTTGGGTCCCTAAGTATAACCTCCTGCACCCCCACCCCCAAGTGTTTTCTTTGGCTTTGAGACAGGTCTCTGTATATAACCCTGGCTAGCTTAGAACTCTACATAGATCAGGCTGACCTTGAACTTAAGAGATCCATCTGCCTCTGCCTCCCAAGTGCTGGGATTAAAGGCACGTGCTTCTCAACTGAGCTAAGTTTGGTCTTGTTTTTATAGAAAATCATGTATTCTCTGTTGATTTCAAAGTTTGTTAGATAAAATTTTGAGAAGTCATGTTTAAAGAGTCTACAGAGCAAAATCTTCAGTGAGTTTTGGGAATGTAGTACCCCCCATACAAGAACAATAAAGTCCCAGGGAACCCTGCTCTGCCCTCATCTGGCAGCCTCCTCCTCTCCCCCAGCCTTCCACTGTCCAACTCCGGTTATTCCTAGTGACTTTAACTTGATAGAAGTCATATCAGACAGTGAGGTTTTCACCACAGGAATTGTGAGATTGACTTCTCGGGTTACATGTAGCAATGCTGTGCTCATATTTCTGGAGTACAGAATTATGGTTACTGGCTTGTTCCTTTGGTATCCACATTTTGTTCCTAGTCACGGAACCTAGGGCCTTGTCCATTCTGTGCAAGTGCTCCACCACCAAGCTGTCCCCAGCCTTCCTCATTGAGTGTTAAGTTAGAACTTGTTTTCCCCCTTGATTAACTTCTCTACAGGGTTTTTATCACAA